>NC_056726.1:508017483-508244983 GCF_019279795.1 Protopterus annectens | reverse complement strand
AGAGTGCATTCAACAGTGCAGGCATGTCCATTATTTGTAAAAGCAAATATAAGAAAAAGGATTATTGAGAATGACCACTGGCAACAGTACCACACAGCACTTATATTTACAAAAGTCTTGGCACCTCTGCCACACATATATAATATTGTGATTAGACAGACAGATAAGGGGGGTGCAATTGTGGTTTTAGACTACGTTATGTACTCCAATACTACGAAGAACATGCTAAAATGATGTTAACACATATTCTATGCTCAATAATTTATCATTAGATAGATTAATTAAGAATGTGCATGCAGAATTATATGACTTATTATTATGTGGTGTGATAGATGATGAACTATATAAATATTTGTTGGTTGATTCACCATTGGTTCCTTCATTCAGAGGACTCCCCAAGATCCACAAAACTTTGGTCTGCCCACCAATGAGACCCATTGTTTCTGGTGGGGGGTGGCTTATGGAGCCGGCATCCATATGAGAAACATCTTAGACCGATAGTTAATGACACAACAACTATACTTAAGGATACACAACAGTTTTTGGAGGATTATGGTGCACATCTTTCTGCACACAATACAACTGATGGTGAGTTGTTGGTCACAATAGATGTGGTATCTTTGTTTACTACCATACCTAATGATGTAGGGATGGAATATCTAAGGTTATACCTTATCGAGAAAGGAGTGCACAGGGATCTGGTTATTAAAATCAGTATGCTACTTGATTTGGTACTTAATAATAATGTATTTATGTATAATGATAACTATTACCTACAAAGAAAAGGGGTTGCAATGGGCACCCCTTGTGCCAACTCGTATGCCAACCTTGTGTTGGCATACTGGGAGAATACATATGTCACATCCAACATGAACTATGCTAACAACATCAAGTTCTACAGGCTTTTGTGGACGATGTGTTTTTTGTATGGGATGGGACTATGGATGGGTTAACTGAATTCATTGAATATATAAATGGTACGACAAATTTCTTGAGTTTTGAACATAAATGCTCTAATGATGTGATTGATTTCCTAGATGTACAGATATCAAAGAGAAATGGGGTGGTGCATTCAGAAATATACAGGAAATCTTGTTGGAGGAATGGTATTCTACATCGTAGTAGCATGCATCCACAACATATTTATGGTAATATATTAGAGAGCCAGACCCTGCGAGTCTCTCGTTTGACTACAGAAGATGAGGTTTTTAATTGTAAACAAGGGATGCTAGTCGGCAATCTCTTAGCAAGAGGTTATAATGAGAAAGAAGTAGAAAACATCTATAGTAATACCGACTCAATGAGGAGAGGCAAGGGCAAACCATATTTATATAGACACCAAGGCTGTGATACCGCTGAAGTTAACAGAGGACATCATACAGCTATTAATAGGATTATAATTCCTTATTCCAATAAGAATATGAAGATAAAGGATATTATAAATAAGAACTGGAGTATCCTTACTACTGATGATACTATTTCTGAAATAGTAGGCAATAAACCTAGGTTCAGTTATAGGAATATGAAATCTCTGAAGAGGTTACTTTGTTATGAGGACAATGACAAGGAGTGACTATATCAAATAGGAAGGGTACATTTCCTGTAGAGGGTGTCATCAATGCACATATATGTCAGGAAATAATGTCTTTATACACCCAGATATGGGAAATTCTTTTAATTTTGACTTCTATGCTGATTGTAAGTCAAGAGATTTAGTCTATCTGGCTGTTTGCCAGGCATGTTCGTGTTTTTATGTAGGTAAGACGAACAGAAGTCTCAGGGAACGTGTGAGGGAACATGTATATGCCATCAACAAGGAGGATGATCACAATGCCTTAGCTAGACACATATTAAGTGTAGGGACATCACACTCTTTTAAGTTCAGTGTACTACAGTTAATGAAAGGAACGAAAAGATTAGGGAATATAAAAAATCAAACGGAAGAATGTGAGAATAGATGGATCATCAGATTACAGGCATATAGAGGACGAGGGCTTAATGAGAAGGTTACTTTAAAACATTTTCTAGCAGCACATCCTTATAAACATTGATTTTTTGAATTCCTTGATTCTGCTATTTTTCTTGATATAGTTTATATGGTTTACTATTACAAGGTCGAACTGCACTCCTTCGACTGTAGTACAGTCGACAATGGAAGGTCGAAACTGATAATCGCGAACTCAAACAAACAATCTAGGAATGGGTTTCAACATGGGTCGAGGTAGGGGAGATGTCTGTAGTTCAGAATAATACGAACACCTACCTCAACCCATGTTAACACCGTTCCTAGATTGATGTTTTGACTTCGACATTCGACATTTACAACCTTCCGTTGTCGACTATAGTACAGTCGGAGGAGTGCAATTCGACCTTGTAATAGTAAACCAGTTTTTATATATATATATATATATATATATATATATATATATATATATATATATACATATACATATATCTATATATACATATACATATATCTATATATACATATACATATATCTATATATACATACATCTATATATACATATACATACATCTATATATACATATATATATATATATATATATATACATATATATATTATATATATGTTTGTTGAAATGTTATGTTTGTTTTTATGTTTTAGGAAGGCACATTATGTTTATTATGATAGAGATATATTTTATGATGTATGCCTTTATTTTTTAAGTGATTTAAACATGTGATGATGCTATGATGATGCTGATTGGGTGCTTTGTATTGGTGTCCATATTTAAGAATGTTTTTTTGAAATGTAACTGTTTTGAAGTCTGATGAAGCGTTGAGAGAACGCGAAAGCGCTTACTTGCACTGCAGGAATAAAAGAGTTTTTATTAGCCGTGGTGACCCTATCTGTTTTTTGACTTTTGATATTGGATCTGAGAGGGCTCCTTATCCAGGACTGTTTGTTGCGTTACCTCTGCTACACATCCTTCAAGATGTCAGTAATATGTGTAACATATTCCACACAGCACTGTGGCTTCCAGGTATGTCAGTAGCAGAGCAGTGGGTGTCAATGACATGCATAACAGTTGGCACTGCAGTTATCTGCACATGGTCCTGTTAAAGACAGCACTGTACCTAGGCAGCAGAAGATGACTGCCACGAGAACATGCTGGCCAGATCCAGACAGTACTAACCACACATACACATAGCTCATTGACCCCTGCATATTGTGGACAGGCAATATGTTTTCATGTGTATTGGTACATCCCTGCCAATGTGTGCTATGCTGTTACTTCCATGCAAACATATGTGTTACTGCATTTGTGTGGGTATATGGGGAGGGCACACCTGTCCACTGTACACACTTGCACAGACTGTGCTGGTATTTGTTTTATATTTTGGTTCTGTTTACCATACCATTGTGCCCTGTCTTGCAGACTGGAGGCATATCAGTAAAGAGCCCAAGTCAGATTGTACTGGCATACATTGGAGTTTCAGACTTCATACCCTTCATATAGCCTTACTGCAACTGCAGGTCCTGCTGTAATATCACTGTGCGAGTCTGTAGGGTGTTAATTCAACATTGCCTCCTCTTGTGTGCCTTTACCAGACATTTCTCTGTGATTTTCTACAGCTGGCTTGCTGTGTGGGTGTGAGGGATGGCTATGGGACCTCCACCCTGACATCCATGCCTGTGACCTATGACCCCCCACTTAGTTTTCCCCACACCTATAATGCAATGGGATTTGCCACCTTGGGTACTACTGCATAGTGTGTGAAGGTCAGTTTTGGCCAGACATTTCCTGGTGGCCAATGTAGCTGTCAGTTGTGTACTGCTATCCCCAGCAGGCCACCCCATTCCCTTGCATGCATGCAGCATTACCATAGATATGCTAGCAGAACATACTATTCCATTCATTTATTGTTAAGAAGACTGACTTGCTTTGTGCTTGCAGCAGTTATGAGGATAGTGCTTGAGGGAAGCCTATGTTGGATGCACACAGTACACTGCCTATACATGGTAAGGTGCAGGCAATGTGATGTGTGTGTCTTCCATTTTACTGTGTGTGCAAGTCAGAGAGAGGCGTCAGTCCCTGGGGTCTCCACAGTGTCAGTGTGTGTGTGCTATGCATTGCCTCTTGCCAAGGCCTGAGCATACCGGGCACACCTCTGTCTGCCTATAGGAGCAGGCTCAGGGGCCTCCTCCTATGAGTCCCACTGTGCCTGTGGGGACCTTGACAATGGTGATGGGCTGTGTGGCCCTTCCCCATGCTGATCCTGCTGCAGCTGTTTCCGCAGGATCATATTGTGTAGCATGGCACATACTATGAACATGTGTGCACATGTGGCTAGAGAGTACTGCAATGCTCCACCAGATATGTCAAGGCAGCAGAACCATGACTTCAGCATCCCAAACACATGCTCCATAATGATCCTGGTTTGCGAGTGTGCCTCATTATGGCATACTTGTGTGTGGGGGGGGGTGTATGCATTTCTGATCGGTGTCATCATCCTTGGCTCCAGTGCACAGCCAGCATCCCCCACCAGATGGCCATACGGGATGCCCCCACTGGTAAATGCCTGGTACAGCTGTGACGAATGCCAGATGTGGGAGATGTGATAGCTTTCGGGGCTGCTGGCACACACATTCATGATAATGCCTTGGCCATTGCACACGACCTGGCAGTTGATGGAAGGGAAGCCCTTGCAGTTTATGTAGACCATATCCTGTTCACCGGGTGGTGCTTTGATGTGGATGTGCATGCAGTCTATGTCACCCAGTACCGCCAGGTATTCTGCTACATGGTGGAAAAGATGCATATTGCTGGTTCTCTCCTCACAGGTGTTGGGGAAGTAAATGTGCTCACCGACATGTGGTAGCATGGCATCCAGGAACTGGTGGAGTACCCTGGATGAAGATGCCTGTGAGACCCCCCCCCCATCATGTCCCCAGTAGGTCTTTGGAAAGTACCTGTAGATAGAATTCTTAAGGCTGCACATACCTTGGTATCCACTGGGATGGGTTCCCCTCTGTTGGTTCTAGCTCTAATTTGAAGCTGGCACAGCTCAGTGAGTTGCTGAAGTATATCTCTGTCCACTCTGTAGAGCTCTACTATCTCCAGATCATGTAGCCCCTGGCAAGTTACCCTAGGTCTGAACACTCTTCTCTTCCTCCTTGGTCTGTGGCAGTTGTCAGCATTATCCTCCTCTCTGCCCTCAGCCTCTAGCACATACTGATGTATCAAAGCAATGGCAGCCCCTAACATTTTCCCAGCTAAAATCCCCCCCCCCCCCGCATGTATACATCAATGGTGCAGAGTTTGTGGGAAAAACCAGACTGTAAGGTGTTTCCATATTTTATATTGTTGTGCTGCAGATACTGCCTGTATTATTAGCTGACTATGATGCATTCCAGCTGCCACCTATACTACTCATGGCTTTGATTTGGCCACTGATAGTGTTAGAGGCATTACTGGTAATTTGTGCAGGATTGCTTTATTCTGCTGTGACCTTTTTTTAATTATTTTTTACTTACAGCTCCTCCCACTTTCAGCTATGCAGCCACCTGCCAGCTGTATTATTAGGTGCTTTGCCTGGCCCATTGTAAGTTGCAAGAGTCCCATATTAGTGATTTCTACTTCACTTCTCCTTTATTGTGCTGTTGCCCTTTATTTTTACATCTCCTCCCATTTTCAGCTATGCAGCCACCTGCCAAATGTATTAATGCGTGCTTTATGTGGCCCATTGTGAGTTGCACAAGTCCCATATTAGTGATTTCTACTTCATTTCCCCTTTATTGTGCTGTTGCCCTTTATTTTTACATTTTCTCCCATTTTCAGCTATGCAGCCACCTGCCAGCTGTATTATTCAATGCTTTTAATGACCATTGTGAGTTGCATACTCCCATATTGCTGATTTGTACTGCATTTCCCTTGTTCTTCTATTTCCTTTTATTTTTCCTATATTCTTCCTGTTTCAGCTCTGGCACGCCACCCAGACCCATTTAGCTAGTGTAAACAAGAAATGTCCCCCCACCCCCACCCCCCGGGCGCGAACGTGCTCCTCAGTTTATGGAATAAGTGTATACAGCTTCAGACACACACCCTCACTTAGCTGCGTTTAGTTATGCACAAACCCGGCCAATGGAACTCCAATGTGTTAAAAGCAAGCATGACACACACCCTTTTCATTTTAGTTGCTCCTCCTTGTCTACATGATGGTGTTAGAGCACCTACACAGTTATGTGCAGTGTGACACTTAGAAGAATTTTGTGATTCATTATAAGTTCCCAATTAATCCATATTTACTGCACTACACATGAGCTTTCCCCCCTTAGCAGCCAGTGTTTCCTGCCACTGTTTTGGTTCTGCTTACCACTGACTACAATGGCAATATGCAGCTTTCCCCTAAAATGCACTTTTCTCCTTTATTTTTTTATTTTCCCCACAATCCCATTTGTGTGGCACTTCTCTATGCTTAAATGGCCTAGAAATAATAAACTTATTTTTTTAATAAATACCCAGTTTAACATGCCAATGGCCATTGGTATACCTACAGGTTAGGGACCATGCTTTTATTGGAGATGTTATGGCTCCATTTTCAATCCTGCAGAAATGTATTTGGCTAGTAGCAGAATACATTTCTGCAGCTTACACTGTTCCTGCACGGCTACCTGCCTGCTTCCTGGATCACTACTTTACCTCATTTGCATGTTTTTCACCAGCAAATGAGGTATCTAGCATCCTGCATGGGTTTCTGTGCAGGAACAGTGTCGGCTCGCTGGTGCACATCAATACGGCACATTCCTGAATCTTTCGGCAGCCATATTCCATGCAGGAGCAGCTGCACTGCTCCTTCATGGAGATTTTCATTTCATGAATCTGGTGGTATATTCTTGCATGACACTCAGTTGACAGATAAAAGCTATACGATATTTAATTAGGTTACCAAATGTTATTATCTGCATCTTTTAAAACAAAAGAGAAGAGGAACTGCTATACTGTGGTGAAAATCTACTGCAATGGCTAAGGTCATGGAATTCATTAATGAACCCAAAGGAATGTCTACATTTGTAATAATTAAACATCATAGCAATTTTAGCAAGGATTTTCTCGTATGGAAGATACAACTGAACAGAAGAAAGTTAAAATTCTGGCACCAGCTAAAGCACTAAACAGACGGATTACTACTAATAATTTAGTTTATTTAATAGTAAAAGTAGAAGGTAAATCATTGTTTTTCACTTGTTATTCTTATGTGCATGTGATGCAGACTAGAAGTGACAGGATTTAAGCCTCTACAGATTTACTTAATAAAGTGAAATATTTTAAAACTATCTGTTGTCCTTTATCTAAATCACACTATAATGTACTAATAATAATAATGTATTATTATTATAATAACAGTAATTATAATGTACAGTTAACATATTAATGGATACAAGGAAATTTCAGATTAGTTATAGAATCCCAGTATATATGATGAAATTAAAAAAAATTAACAGTTACTTTAAGGAACAAATCTTTCTTTTATCTTTGAATGACACCAGTCAGGTTAGTAAAGTCATACTACATACTATGGGACTCCTTAAAATGCATACTAAAAACAGAATGGGAAGATGGGTTACTAATAAAATGAAAGACTGGGATAAAGAACTGTTAGATAATACTAAAGTCAAAAGTAAAACATTAATGACAAAATATCAAATAGTTTTACAGCATAAAATAGAGATAGCTTTAGAAAAAATAACATTGCACAGTTATGCAATGACCTCAAAAAATCTACACAGATTGCTTAACATCTTATTTCTATTAGGTAAAGGGGCACAAATCAATAATACCCAAAGTCCTCACACAAATAAGCTTACTTCTGACATAGAGAAAATGCTTAATATTTTTTAAAAATTCCATGAAGATCTCAATAAAGATAAAAATAATAATCCTGATTATTACAAAATTGATGGTTTAACTATGAAATTATATAGTCTGTTTCCATTAAATATTTTAGAATTACTGAGTGAAGTTTTCAGGGATAATCAAGAGTGACAAAATAATTCCTCCCTCATGGAAATTTTCTGTAAGGTCACCTATACCTAAACAAGGAAAGGATAATAAGTTTGTTTCCTCATACAGACCTATTTCATTATTAAATGTAGACTATAAAATATTACTTCAATTTTAGCCACAAGATTAAGAAATATAGTAGATAATCCAAATGTAACACCACCACAAGTACATCCACCATAAGGGTCACCAACTCCAGAAAGGAAAGCTAAACGCCAAGATCCACACAAATTTACTGAAGCTTTTGCCAGTGAAATAGCTTTTCATCCAAACAAAATGGGACTTCTTCAGAATAAATGTAAATTAAAACCTGCCCACTTTATACATATTTTGTAATTAGCCAAAAAATCACCAGAATTTAATATAACATAAATAATAAATGATTAATTAAACAAATGTACCAATAAATATAAAAATATAAAAATAAATACATTGGCTTATGTCTTAAAATTATTATGCTTTTTGTAAAACACTGAGAAATATTCTGTTTTTACCAAACAGTATGCTATCAAATTTTATATATGTAGCTATAAAAGATGTACGTAACCAACTCATAAATTAGATGCCTTCTTTTTCAAGACAGGGATTAGAGAAACTACATCATTTATACCAGGTGGATAACAAGCATCAAGCTTCAACTGCCAATATAATTCCTAATGTTCTATTTCTTCTTTCCAAGGACTACCTCTAAGATCATAAGGAATGTTGTCCAAAATGGTAAATAATAAAACTTTTATAATCCTGGCATTTAGTTGTATGTCTACATAGGGCACTGTTTATATTGCTTCCAGAGATGTCGTAATAATGTTCATAAACATGTTTTCTGAGATGCCTCTCCAGTTTTCCCACACAGAATGCAGGGCATCTTGAACATAGTGCCAAATGCTTAGTTGAACAGTTTCCAGCCTGTGGGTAAATAAGCCGTCTCAAACTATTACTTAACTGAATTTTTATTACTTTTATGTGATGTTTTCCAATTTCTTTCTTCATCTCAACTATGTTTTTAATATTATTAGCCCTCTTATAAAAAACGTGGGTCTACTTCCCACAATTTATTTTCACTTTATTGTCACTACCCAAAATGTTCCAATTTTTATTCAAGATATTCTTGATTATGCTAGACCCATCATTATATTGTACTGTTAGTGCCATCATATATGAATTTTTGACGGGCTGTTTAGTTCTTTCATTTCCAGCACTGTGTACATTAGCTGTTATTGGAAGCAATAGGTTTTCAGTCCCTCCAACTGCACACCCCACACTCCCCAACTATATATACCCAACTCCTACATCGCATTATGGTGGGGAAAAGAGCAAAGTTGCGCTAATGGCCCAGTAGTTCTTAACCCAAGGAAAAATTCCGTGCTTTGCAGTAATGAATTTTGCTGTTTAGCTGATGAATACATATTTTGATGAACTAATATAGACCGAAGCTTGTTTTATCTTGTTTAATCTGTCCCAATCCCTGATTTTGCATCCAAGATTAAAAAGACATTTGGCATTGGGCATAGTGGCTACTAAGTTTAGTTTTTTTTTCTTATTAAGCATGTGACCAACAGCGATTACTTTAACAGTCTGCAAAGGATAATGCTCCCTCTGAATCCCTTCATTGAGATCCTATGACTCTATGCAAATTTCGAGTTTGCAACTACCATGCTGTTGACCCAGTCAATAAGTTAGCTACCACACTACATCAAGTGCTTACCTGTATTTAGAGTCTGTTTGGTTTTCTATTTAACAACAGTATTCTGTTTGGAGCATGCATCACTGACAAAGCTGTCTAGTAATAATGTGCAGTGCTATTGTATTTTTAAGCATCCTATGCCCTCAAATATATTAGAACAGCCTTCTAGTACATACTGCTAGATTTTTCTTTTCTTCAGCCCTCTGTATTTTATTTTTCTATACTTGCAATGAAGCCCTTGTAACAGGCATATTTCTTCTACATTCTCTCTTCTCACATAGTATACCGTCTGCAAAATCTGAAAGCTCTGCTTTTTATTTTGAAAGTTCTCCATTAAACATGCTATTTGACAGTCCCTGCACTGGTTTTGCATTAGGACAACTCAAGCATTCACCATGTCTGTCTCTGTGAAGATGTGCGCTGCCCTCTCTCACATTTTCTGAGAATGGCATCAAAGAACTGCTTTGCACTTTTCCTGTGATCGTACACTGTACCTTTTAACTGTAACCTGCATTTCTGTCAACATTTTTTTAACTAAACTTCTTTTAATTTTGTCCACAGACCCAGAAGCATCTTTGCCTAGTATCCCAGCTTGTTTTATCTGTCTTTGGAAAGCTACAACCTAAACAGCTGCTTAGATACCTCATTCTTACAGGCATAGTTAAATCTCTCTGACTGGATGGCTTTAGCTTATAATATAACAGCAGCATACATTCAGACTTGCTTAGCTTGCAGTTCAGAAACAGTATTCTGAATGCAGAGTCAAACAATATATTGTACTGTGCTCCAATATCTAGCTTAAACAAAATATCTTTACCATTTATCCATTATTTCTTAGACCAGAGTTCCTGAAAACTATTCTGGTACTCGCATAAAGCTTTACTGTTAAGCATTCCATCTCACTGCCAATTCATCGGAACATATGGAAGACAGGGCCTGCATGTCAAAATAGCGACTGGTGTCAGTCATTAAATGCGCTAAGAATAAAATGGACAACTCATCCACTGTTTGGGCTGATTTGCTTAGATATATTTATATAAACTTTGCTTTAGTAAAACCTTTTCATCTGCCCAATTATGTTCTTTCATCAGATTCACTGCCTTCAAAAAGGTTATATCCTCAGGAGTTGGACCTAATGAAATAGAAAAATAACAGCCACAGTGGATATAAAAAGTGTACACACCCCTGTTAAAATGTCAGGTTTTTGTGATATAAAAAAATGAGACCACAATAAATCATTTCAAAACTTTTCCCACCTTTAATGTGATCTATAACCTGTACAATTCAATTGAAAAACAAACAAATATGTTAGGGGAAAAATATAAAAAAATAAAAAAAGTACGATAAGCTGGTTGCATAAGTGTGCACACCCTTAAACTAATACTTTGTTGAAGCACTTTTTGATTTAATTACAACATTCAGTCTTCTTGGGTAGGAGTCTATCAGCATGGCATATCTTGACTTGGCAATATTTGCCCACTCTTCCTTGCAAAATCGCTCCAACTCTGTCAAATTGTGAGAGCATCTCTTGTGCACAGCACTCTTCAGATCACCCCAGAGATTTTCTATTGGATTTAGGTCTGGGCTCTGGCTGGGCCATTGCAAAACTTTAATTTTCCTCTGAAGGCATTATTTCAGTTTCCTTAGCACTAAATTTCACTTAGCTACTTCTTCAAATCTGGTGATGATTTCCACAAACTTCTGAAAAAAATCCTAAATCAGTACAATCAAGGTTTGAAAGACTATCCTCCATGTAATGGAAATGTTTAAACCAGCAGCAAGGCAGTCCAAATGAAGCACAGGAAACATCTCCACTCTGTGATGCCAGCAACTTAAATTCAGTCACCAAGCTTGGATACTAATGGTTAGCCTAAGTGTGCGTGTGTGTGTGTGTGTGTGTGTGTGTGTGTGTGTGAGTGGTCATCACAGAGTATTCAGCTATTTTACTTTAAGAGGTTGGGGGGGTTGATTTGCCTGGCAATCGCCTGGTGGAGGGTTGGGTTGCTTACTGCAGAAAGTCATTCTGAATAGGAGGAGCACACAGATACTATAAGTTTGAGCTCTTGAAACTGCAGAAAGTATGGCTGTGTAAGTAAACTTATAACAGTAAAGGTTCAAATGATCACTGCTGTAGTATCCTTAGTTATGTGGGTTATATCCTTCCAAAGATACAACAGCCGGCCAAATTCCAAAGATTCAAGGCACCATACAAGCATACAAACCATTAGGCAGCTTGAGCTGAGCTGCTTGAAACATAGGTTTGTGTGCCAAGCCCTTAAGAGCTTTCATGCCAACTGAGCCCTGAAAGGAAAAAGCTGGGAGTAAAAATATATAAACATATATGCACACCCTAACAAAATCAAAAAACAAAGAGGGATGGATGGAGGAAGTGGCTAACTGCAGCAGTGATCACTCTAACATCTACTGTTAGGGTAAGTTTACTTACACAACTGTCCAATGTTCATCATATTGACCCTTTCTGCACTAGCTTATTAACTATATGTGTAGCTTACCCTAGATTACAACATTTGGGAGGTTGAACGGGAAGGATCCAGGAAACCTTGGAGAATGGATCTAGCAAAGCCTGATCTAGAACTACAGAATGAATCAGGCTTGCAGTGTTTTGTAAAAGTAAGTTCTAGAAGCAGCAGGTTGGGTCCTTGGTATACTTCTAGAATCCACCCATTTCCAAAAAGCCATAGATGAAGTCAATGTCCTTGTAGAGTGTGCCTTGACCCTGCCTGGAGTAGTATTATTATGGTAATAATAGCAAGTAATACCCTGAAACAACCATTAGGAAATAGTCTGTTTTGGCACAGCTTGCCCCATCTTTTTACCCTTGCAAGAAATGAACAACCGATCTGAATTTCTAAAAGATTTAGTTATATCAAGATAGTACCCAAGGTGTGTTGTCTGTTGAATGAGTATCCTTTCTCCTTCATTTTCAGGTTAGGAAAAGAAAATGGGGAGATGGATAGTTTGGCTTAAAGTAAACTCAAATACCACTTTAGGCATAAAAGAAGGATTAGTTCTCACAGAAACCCTGTCTCTGTGGAAAATAAGATAAGGTTGACTCACCATTAGAGCTTGCAACTTCTCTTCTTGCAGACATCAGAACAAGCAGTAAAACAGTTTTCCATTTTAAGGATCCAAAATCAGCCAAATGAGCTTGTTCAAATGGAATGTTAGTTTCTCTAACATAAAATTAAGATCCATGAAGGAAAAAGGTTTTCTTGGAGACCTCTTATGCAAAGCCCCTTTCAAAAACATTTTGACAGGAGAACACATTGAAAGAGGAGGATCCATGGGCAGGCATGCTGAAATGGATGATAAATTAACTATGATGAAGGAGTAAGGCCATAGGATAATAATTCGCACAAATACTATAAAACCAGAGAAACACTAGTCATGAATGGGTGCTGGTTATGTTGTTGGCACCAACTAAAAAACCTTGGCCATTTGCTAAGATGTGATTTTCTAGTAGCAAGCCTTCTTGCCTCCATCAGTACCTGCTGTACATCTTTAGCAACTAGATGCCTAAAGGGAATTGAGACCCTATCATCCAGGCAGTCAGTTGAAGTTGACTGGGGTATGGTTGTCCTTGTTCTTGTGTGAACAGATCCATTCTGTGAAGAAGCTTGTCGTAATTGCCCCTGGCCAGTTCCCAAAGAAGGATGCACTATTGCTGTCTGGGCCAGAAGTTAGTCACCACAATGATCTTGGGTGATTCCTTCTCAATCTTCATGAGTACTCTGGCTATCAGTGAAAAGGGTAGAAAAGCATACAAGAACATTCCTGTCCAAGGAAAGGAAAAGGCCTCTGTCTTCCAAGCCATCTTGCATGGATTTCTGGAGCAGAATGCTACCATCTGATTATTCACAAAGGAGGCAAAGAGGTCTGCTTGAGGAATTCCCAGAGATGGATCAAATCTTGGAAGATCCTCTGACCTAGTTTCCAGTAGTGAGGGTCTGCTCTGGTTCTGGCCATCTTGTCTGCCACACAGTTTTGTTCTGCTGGAATGTAAGATACCCGTTTAGTGAGATTATACCCATTGAGGGTACCCCAACAGCCACAGAAGACATGCCTAACCCTTGGTCCACAGTGGCTGCAGGTCTTACACCAGTGGGATCTGGGGTAAAAGATGAGTGGTCTGAGGAACCAGCTTAGGCCACAGCTGAGTTACCCAACTGTGGGTGAGACAAACTGTAAGCCTGCTGTTGTGGCAAAGGCTATCTGCTTAAGTTTTTCTTTCTGTGGCTGGAAGAAGGATCAACCATGGGACCTGGAGATTGTTCCATGCTCAAGCCAAAAATGGTGCCTCGTTCCTGGGATAAAACAAGCAGAATAAGCCAGAAAAATGTTAAAGTTGTTAAAAGCCACTTTTTTCCAAACAAAACACAGTAAAAAACACTTTAATACACTTGTAGTGTGCTCCAGTTTAAAAATATAGTCAAGTCTTGTGACAGTACGTTAAAACACAAACATCTACAAAACCAACTTCCCTAAGCAGGAATAAAATAAAACAATATTTTTAATTGTGGAAAGGTTTTCCCCCAAAGGGAACTTGGCTAATTAGCAAAGGAACAGCACAAGCTGACCATCAATCTTCAAAAGTCTGCAAAGTAGCACTCTCATCGGCAACAGGAAAGCTGTGCAAGGCTTGGTGCTCAAACCTATGTTTTTAGCAGCTCAGCTCAAGCTGCCTAACAGTTTGCACACAGAAGGTGCCCTGAAGCTTTGAAGGTTGGTTGGCTGGCTGCTATATCCTTGTCAGGATATAATCCATACAGCTAAGGCTACTGCAGCAGTGATCAATATTATGAATATCCAAATGTATTGGAAGAGGAGAGAATTTGCAGGTAGTGCAAATGGAAAAATGCCTGATCATGGAAGCAGCGTGATTGTCTCCAGGGTTCTATCACAGAGATAAGGCAAATGACCAAAAGACAAAAGACAGATCTCCCAAAGGCTAACCTGCATCTGAAATTCCTCCAGATTTTTCCTTGATACATTCAATACATGTATGAATTCTTCTAAATACACAAATAGCAAACAATACTAAAGATTACCCCTGCCTCACTGTAGTCTAGCAAAATATCTGTAAACAGTAATGTGGGCCCTGTTTTACAGGACTAAATCTGAGCCTGTAAGCAGAACCTTTAAGGAATACTAAACTATCTTAATGCTGTAAATAAAAAAATGATGGTGGCCAAGTCAAATTTCCCTTTGTTCAAACAAAAAGATCACAGTGGCTAGTTCATCCACTCATAATGAATACATGGTATACCCTCTTCAGACAATTGCAAGCTGATTTTCTTTCCATGAAGAAGACCTGCTCAGAGTCATCAGTCACTTGGGCCATTTACTGAAAATGGGATGCATGCTCCCTTGTGAACATCTTCAGGTCCTTGCATACTTGAACAGGTTGTTAGCAGCTTACCTTCTTGCACAATTTATCAAGTTTGGACAGAATAAGTGAATGTCATGAAGAAGTTGTCAGGCTGCGTTCATATCCAAAATTTTCAGGTTGTTTCCATGTCCAAAAGTGATAAACCCAAAACACAGACACTAAATTCTGATCCACAAAAACAATTTAATTAACATAAAATCACAAATAAAATGCATAAACTCTCATGTTTAAACTGAGCACTTCGTCATACGCTAAAACTTTGTACCAGGAAACAGCACTGTTAAAAAAAAAAAAAATAGAGACCTGTCATCCTCATCAGTAAATTTGCAAGACGACAGAATGCATCACTGTGGATCAAATAAACAGGGACAAAGGGAAACTACAGTCCCTATACCCCAAACCATTTGGCTTTACACTCACTCTACATACACTTATCAATTGGTCAAACTCGATATAAATCCCTATGCAACTCCTTAGGTTGCCAAGTGGCTCACTGATAGACACCACTCTCAGAGTCAACAGCAAAATACTTCCCAAGAGACTTGTCACAGGTGGTGTATCCCTGATCTCCATTTTTAGACCACTTCTATTTGGTATCTACTTCTCTTATGTCAAATCTGATGTTAAAGGCCTTTACCTGCCCAAGTTTATGAACGATTGTAAGCTTGGAGCCCTTATCAACTCCATTCTCCATATTGTCTAAATGCCTTGCCTCTTTTCTCTGTCTCCTACAAACTCCTATGGGGCAGTTTAAGCCTGTGCCTAAAAAGTTGTTAACGACTCAATCCTGTATGATCTACTACATATGAGTAAAACTGGTAGTAAAATAAATAGAAGATCAAGGGATCTAAATCTATATTATGACATAAGTAGGATTTGTAGGCATTCCAGATATCACTGTGCACCACGTATGGAAACCAGAGAACTACTTGAAAAAAGGACATACCATATAAATGACATATCTGCAAGGTACCTCTAACCACAAGAGGGAAAAAAAATCTATACAAGATGCATTACAAGCCCAGGTAAAACTTAACTACACTAAGGCATGACTTTGTAACAAGTAAATCTATAAAGGTCTGAAACATCTTGCATGCTTATGAAGTCCCAATGCATTTTGGAGCGCTCTTTGCATTTTAAACTAGAAAGCATAACTACTGTTAGAAGTTTTAATCTAAAATTAATGTCATACCTGCAGGCATCTTCATGTTAGCTTCATAAAGGACATCATCAATCGTCAATGAGTTAAACACTCGAGCTGCAACAACAAAACAAAAACGAAAGTTATGTACTCATCATAATGAAAGATCCGTGTGGCCTGTCTCCATCTGGATCAACCTGTGGGACTTCAGCTGTGACTCAGATCCAACAGCAGATGATTCTAAAGGCTTTAGCTTGTTTTGGCTCTGCCTCACGTACCCATAACTCCTCACTCATCCATCAGCTCCTCAGATATAGTTTGCCCCAGTAGTTTTTAAGTGTATTAATGTATAATTAATTTGGTATAGGTTTACATGAGGTAGAGATGAATGAATATGTTTTGTATTTAAGTATGATGAATTTTATTAACAAAATGCCATTTCCTTTTTAAGAATTTATGGCGGGAAATGAAGCTATTAATTGAATGATTATTGAATAATCAACAATGTATAAAAAGAGTGAGGTGCAATGATAGAATGTATTCTGAAGAAGTTCGCAAGGACGAAACCTAGGTCAATAATAAAGCAGTGTTCGTTACAGAGTTCGTATTGTGGCTTTATTGGAGTTGGTTGGTACCTGAAAGTTTTGTTTTGTTTTGGAGCCTGTTTTCATCTCCTTATTGGCATCGGCCTCACCTTGCTTTCTACAAATAGTTTGCCCCATGACAAAAACACATAATGATACATCTCCAACTAGTCCTCCACTTCCTCCACAGACACAAGAAAACCCCCAGGGGAAGTGCGAGAATCTAGGCTAACAGAATGAAAGACCTCTGTTGTCTGGTCATCACAGAGGCAAGACTCACCAAATCAACAAAAAGGTCAGGGGCAAGAGTGCGACATTGAACCAGATGGAGACATGCAACACGGCTCTATCGTTATGGTGAGTACATAATTTTCATATCCGGTCTGCTCCATCTGGAGTCAACCTGTGGGACACAGTCCCCAGCCAAAGCAATTCCTCGGGAGGAACTAAGGAAGGATATTCCACAACACAGTAGAACCAAAAGAAGCCCTTGACCTGGATTGCATGTCCAGCTTATAATGCAATGCAAAGATATGCGGGCCCAACCAACCAGCAGCAGTACAGATATCACCCACAGGTACTCTCAAAAGAAAAGCTGTAGAAGTAGTAGCCACGGCTGAGTGACCTTTAGTCTTTTATGGAAGAGTCTTGTCTTTCAGAGAATATGTAAACAAAATACATTCTAACAGCCAATTGGACAAAGTTACTTTAGACACAGATGAGCCAGGGGTGGTGAGGAGCCAATCATCCAGGTACAGGAAGACCCGACAACCCTGGAGCCAAAGCCAGGCCTATATTTTGAGAAGGAAACAAACAACTGACTAAATTTTCTGAATGACTTGGTACGGTCAAGAGAAAAACTTAATTGCCTGTGCACATCCAAACAATGCTAAAGGTATTCACTTTTGTTGGAAAAATTGGGAAAGAAGTCAAGAAGATGAATGGATCTGTGAAGGTTATTCTTGGAAGCTATTTTAGGTAAAAAGGAAGGGTTTTATGAAGAGAAACCCTGTCCTTATGGAAAACTAAAAGAGGAGAAGAACCAGGTGCTTGCAGTTTTGAAACTCTTTTAGTTGAGGTGATTGCCACCAAAAATAAAGTTTTCCAAAACAAAAGCTTCATATCCAACAAGGCTGAAGGTTCAAAAGAGGGGCCAGTCAAAACCTGGAGAACAAAGGGGAGAACCCAAGGAGGAACCAGACCGCTTACTGGAGGACTAAAAAGAGAATTACCCTTTCAGAAAAATCCAGGAAATCTTGAGAGAGGCCAAGGGCATATTATCTCTATCAAATGATAGTAGAGAAGCTACAGCCTGAATTGAACAACTCAGCTAGGGAATCCAAAACTGTCTCCAAGGGGGCCAAGATGGGGTCAAGTCCCAGAGGCTCCGCCTGCAAACCAAATCTCTTCCATTTACTGGTATACACTTTTCTAGTGGATTATTTTTGAGAAGATGACAATAATGAACCCCTGCCTGTGAAAGTTTGGGATTCCTACCTATGAAGGGAACTGGAGGAAACATGCAGTCAACTTGAGGGACTAGAGAATGGGGGAGTCCACATTGGCTGAATGAGATGGATCCAGAATGAATTCCAGCACTCAAGGGCGGTGTTTCAGAAGAGGCCCTCAGGAAGGGGAAACCACATCTGGCGAGATCAAAAGGAGGCAATGAGGATCATGGAGGCTTTGCAACAGGCTGTTTTCCGCAAGGACTTCACTATGACAAGAACTGAGGGATAAGTGTAAAGCAGACCCGGAAGTCAAGAAAACGTCAGAGAATCCCTGGGTGCCTGTCCTGGAGGGGGAACAAGGGCATAATAGCTGTCATACTTCGTGATGGACAGGGATGCAAAACAGGTCACAACAAGAAATGCTCCAGCACTAAATAATCCAAGCCACTGCCAGATTTAGGGACCACTAGTGGGACAATAGAATGCTCCTGCCAAGACCGTTGGCCAGAATGTTGGACTTCCCCAGGATATGCATTGCCACCAGAAACTACAGAGAGCAGATAGCCCACTATCAGACCCTCATAGCCTCCCAACATAGAGGGTAAGTACATGTTCCTCCTGGTTTGCTGAGGTAACTGACAACAGACGTACTGTCCATCTGAACTGCATTACACCTCTGGGGAGGATGGTCCTGAAAAGCCTGCAATGTTACGAGGATTGTTGTCATCTCCAGAATGCTGATGTGAATGTGAGCCTTTGCAGAATACCAGGACCCTTGAAAGACCTGCCTTCAAAATGCACCCTCCTCCCCAGGAGGGAGGAATCCATGGTAAATGTGGCTGAATGAGAGGAGATTACAGTCTCCCTTGTAGAAATAATGGAGACTGTAACCACCACTGAATCTGCTGGTGACACACCATCATCAGTCATACTGGTAAATCCAATGGATGCATAAGAATGGACCAGTGCATGGCCTTTGCCCATTGCAGGACCCTCATGTGATACCCAGCTAGAGGGACCAGTCCTACTGATGCTACAATATGACCCAAAAGCCATGGAAGTCTGTGAGCTGGAGGTTTGGGAATTGCAAGCACTGACAGGGCCTTAGCTTGAAGACTGAAAACTCTGGAGCTTGGGAGACTGGCAATCTGATGGACTGTGTCCAGATAACATTCTATGAACCTGAAGACTTGTACAGGATGAAAGCCTGATTTTGGGTAATTGACTGCAATGCCTAAATTGTCCCATAGCTGAAGTAAGGAATCCCTGGAGGAGGTCAACAATGCCTTTGTTGGGGCAAAAAGGAGCCAATCTTCCAGGTATATTAAGATCAAAAAACCTTACAGCCGAAGCCAGGCTGCGACCACTGCCACGCACTTGGTAAACACCCAGGGGACTATGGTGAGACCAAGCAGCAGGCCCCCTGAATGGAAAATGACTGGCTCTCAGCCAAAAGCAAAGAAACCTTCAAGAACATCAATCTATTTTTATGTGATGGTAGACGTCCTTGAGGTCTATCAAACACATCCAATCATCCTTCTTCAAAAGAGGTAATATGGACTGCACCATGACAATTAGAAAGTTGCTCTTTTTGATAAACTGGTTCAGCCTGCTCAGGTCTAAGACTGGTCTGATGTCCTTTGTCTTCTTTGGTACTAAAAAGAATCCATAATAGACCCAAGATCCTATCTGCTCTGGTGGGACCTCTTAGATGACTCAATCTGCGAACAGTTTTTGGATCTCTGCGTCTGCAAAACATCTCTGATGGGATAGAACATGGGGAAGACATTTTGGGACAACTTTTGGAAATTTTATAAAGAGGAAAACATATCATCTGGATATGAATTTCAACATTCAGGCATCTGAGGTGATGGCCTTCCAAGCTTTGGGGTGGAGAGCTAGATGACCCCAGATTGCTCCAGAGGCACGCAGTTGGGCAACCATTCAGGATCGCTGAAAAGGTCTGCCAGAAAAAGTCCCATGGAAGCCGTAATTCAGCAGACTGCCTCTTCCCCTAGGACAGCATCCATTATGTTTCTCCCCTGCCCATGGGAGGAACCTTCCAGAGGAGCATCCTGGGAAGAAAGCTGCAACTTCCTGAAGAGTCGTTTACTCCCATCTGATTCCTAGAGAAGGATCACTGGGTGGTGGATAACGAACTTCGATGGTAGACAATGTCCTCCCATCTTGCTTGCTCCTCGTTATCATGTCCTTAACCTTGGGTCCAAACAAAGAGGACCCAGCAAAAGTGGCAATGATAAAGAATGCTTTGAAGCAGTGCACAAAGTCGGCCACATCTAGGCATGCACCTCAATGCAATATTAGAACCTGCCCTTCTGGACACTCCCATCAGCCACTTCAGAAATTAGTCTCACAGATACGGTGGTGATGGAAGTCAAGATGGACAAAAGAGTCTCCAGCTTCTGTATATCTGGAGACTGCTGTGTTTTGAGGATGCTTGACATTTCCAAGACACGATCTCGTTGAAGCCTTGTCAAGTGGAATTTTATTAATAGCACTCAAAGTGAAGGTAGATGAGGCATAGAATCACTTCCCTAATCGATCCAGCACCAGAGACTCCATGTTCAGGGGTTGAATTAAGGAGCTCTCTACAGAAATCTCCTTTCTGGTGGCTATCACTACCACAATGTCATCTATGGCCAGACCCTTGCCCAGTGAGGCCTGTCTTTGGGGGAGCCACAAACTCTGCCTGGTTTCCAAGGGATTAGTTCTACTGTGCTGGGCTGCTTCCATGACCTTTAGGACACTGGGTCTATGACAGCATCCAGACGGGGCACCAGCCAGGGCATGGATGAGCCTATGCCAAAGTCCTGCACAAAAACTGACTCCTCCAGACAGGCAGCTTCAGTGGTCTAGCCCCCATGCTGGCGAAGCAGCTCCAATAAGTCGTCCAAAGAGGTGTCATCACATGGGGACTTGAAGGAGTCCTCTCCTTCTTCTAGGTCTGGATGTTCAGTGAGGGATTAATTCCAGACAATCCAAGTGATTCTTCTTGCACTCTCTCTTCCTCAAAATCTTCCACTCCAATGAAGATGGAGAAGAGGTGGAAGTAACCCTACAAGGGGACAGTCTGGAGACTACTTGACACAGGCTGTTGGGGAATAGTATGATGACTGGTCAGAGGAACAGATGGAAAATGGGAGGAGGTGCTGCCCGGAGTCATCCGGCCCTTCCCTCTAACCAAGAACATCTTCTCCACAATGTCAAAGCCTGAGGCCAAAGTAGGCCTCTCAGATCAGAGGGTCTGAGAATATGAAGGTACAAGAGAAAAATCCCGAACCCGAAGGAGCAGTGCCAAAACCAGAGCTTGAGACTGGAGCTGAACTAAGGCCGATGCTCTGTGAGGGACTGATGATCCCAAGACTGAAACCATCAACCCCGACCTCAAAACTCCAGCCTCAACACCACAGGTCCAAGGTGCCAAAAGCTCCAAGCAACTCCAGGTTGAAGCTACCAAGGAATAGGATGGATCCAATGACTACCAGGCTGTCGGATCCAATCCAGAGAGCGGAAATTCCACTGGCCCTGAAAACCTCAGGTCCAAGGGAGGAAATCCGAAAGATGGAGTGGAGGGTTCCAGAGTCTGCGTCAGACCTGAGGGGATAAGCCCTAGTTGCAACTGTACCTGCAAAAAGGACTGCATCAGCTGCTCCAACTTTGATAGTTCGAAAATGCTCACTGACCTCGACGACTGGACAGATGAGGCCAAAGAGAACAGGTTCTAGGGTCTAAGTGAAGATGACACCACATGCCAGATCCGAGCCACAGAATCTCTGAACCAGGGTGGAGACAGACAGGACTCCATACAGCGAGGAGGAATAGGAGGGGAAAAGAGGGACACCATACTGCCCAAAGGTGCCTCTTTTACCAGAAAAGGACTAGGTATGCTTGGAACCAGAGAAGTATTCAGAGACACTTTCAGCGCAGAAGGCAATCGGCTCAGAGATATCAGAACCAAAGCTAGTGCCAAACACTCAGGAAAGCTAAAGGTCATGGGATCTTCAGACCCCGGGAACCTGGTAGAGCTATTCCCAATTTGGATGCAGATAAAGACCTTCTTATCCCCTCTGCTGGAGAGCCTGAAGTCTCACTGTTGGGACTTCTAGACCAGGTCTTGGGATTCGAGGGACAGAACTTAGAAACAGAATAAGAACTGGATGGCAAAAGCCCCATAAGGATGAGTTTGGCCTTGTGGTTATTAAGGGCACAAGGGCAAAAGATCTCACAGAGAGAGAACAACTGGAGTCCAGACATTCTAGACAAAGGCAGTAAACATACTGGAGGTGTGCATCCTGTGATGGCAGTTTGTGCCCACTGAAGATGCAGTTTCTAAACCCCTTGTCCATAGAAAGACCCACAAAACACACACACACACACACACACACACACACACACACACACACACACACACACACACAAAAGGAGACTCTACAACAGGAAAAAGTGGAAAGGTTAAAATGGTTTCTACCTACATACCTATAAAAACTACCTCATACTACCTAGAAAACTATCTAAAACTAACTCAAAATGTTTGGTACTAAAATAAAGGGCAAACGAAAAGGAAATCTCACCACTCCTAGCAAGTACATTGAGGAAAATCCCGAAACACCATGCAGAGCCACGGACCAACTTGCAGACCACAAATGGTGGCAAATGAGATCTGGGAAGGAGAAGCAGGGAGTTATGGGTTAGGCAGGCAAAGCCAAGACTAGCTAAAGGCTTTAAAACTGGCTTGTCTTGAATCCAAAGTCCCACAGACTTAATCCAGACAGAGCAGACAACATCAGATAAGTTATTAAAAAATGCATGTCAGTGATATAAATGAGTAGATATAATTATATATTGTACTTCAATCGCATTTCCACATATTCCAGTGATTTTGTGCTAGAAAGATTTATCTATAGTGCAGTAAAACAATTGAGCAATAATAGGAATCCAAGTAATTTGTTTTCGTTTTTACAGAAAATGGTGCTAGATACACCTCTTTTTAGTCAATTTATTTTTTGGTTCTCCTTCGTTTACTGACCCTTGGTGATTGGACTTCAACTGACAGTCCACTACCAACACACTTATTTAGCTATGAAATGTCAACATCTGAGAAGTGGCAGTATATATGCCATCACACTGAAGGATATGAAGAACTTATTTAAACCCTCTTTCCTCTAGTGTGTAATGCATGCTGAGCTGGGTATCTTTCTACATACATACTTTCACCGTGTACATCTGCTGGTAGTCTCAGACATTGTTAATCTACTCCAAATCCCACGTCACTCTCCACTAAGGGGCTGTGAAAAAACATAAAAGCACCCCAACCAAGAAAGGAGTTCTAGCCATTATCTAGTTGATACCTACATTCTCCACATACTTCACATACACATGCTGATTTGCTGGCATGTCAGACAGGAACTCTCCCTCATCTTCACTGGGCTGGCTAGCATCCCAATTACTGTGCTTGCAACATACAGTGAGACACATTCTAAGTGCAATACAAACCTTTTGATTGCACAGTACAAAAAAACTGTAGAAATATACAGATGTACATGTAACAAACACCCCACACTCTGTGCTGTTGCCTCAAAAAAAAATCCACAGGCATGAAATGATCCAAAATATTGGTAAAAACACAGGTTTATTACTCCAGCCAGTCAAAACAGTAAAATAGCTTAAAAACCATACAGAATAAATAGAACACAACTGTAGTGTATCCAACACAGTCAAGCGCTTTCGTCCTGCTCTAGGACTTCTTCAGAACTGTGTTTGCTAAAACCCACTCCCTCTTTTATACTGACAATTAACTAATTAAAATTTAAATCATGTTAACCATTTATAATCTGTTAAAAAGTGTGTAGTAAATTTTAATGTTTCTGTGAATGAAAGCAGTGTTGTTTACTGAACTAGGATTTTTTCTATTATAAAATAGTGGCCCTATGTTTCAATTCAGGTTTTATAGATACATTGTCATTGATGCCTGGGGTTACCGTGGCATTAAGTCTCAACTGCCACCTCATTTCTGCCCTCTCCAAGTTGTTTTTCCAATTACCCCCTCTCGGATTACTACCAGTAACTTCCAGAATACCAAATAAGAAAGAGTGATTGGGACTATTTTTAATATGCCTGTATATAGCATTATTTTCATCATGTTTTCTCACAGCATACAAATGCTCATAGATCCTCCTTCTAAAAGTTATTTTGGTTTTACCTATGTAGAAATGCTGACATTCCTGACAAATAGCTATATATACCAGTCCTTTCGTAATACAGGACCCTGTTGCTAATTTTATCTCCCTATCCATTACTTCCAGCCATACTGAGATTCCCACTAAGATGTACCTAGTTCACAAGTTCCACATCTAGTTGTCCCACTCACATTGCTCTTAACATTAATGGGATGTTCCAGTAAAAATTTTAAATTGTAATTAGTTTTAAAAACAAATGGTTCTTTTCCTACTGTATCTAATATTTCCTCGTTCCCTTTAAACAGCACCCAGTTTTTCTTGACAATATCCCTAAATCCTACTACTTGTTTCTCCATAAGTCACCACCATGGATTGGGTATAATCTTTCCTTGTGTTAGTTTCATTCTCCTTCACTAAATAGAATCCCAGCAGGGGTTTATACCTACTACCCCACTCACTAATAACTTGCTCACAAATGGGTAATACAAATTCAAACGGGTAACCTCTTTCAGAAAAAAATGTTACTAGTGTGCCCATCAGTGTTAGCACACATTCTTGCTACCCGGACCATTTGACCCTTTACTATGTTTCTTTTTGTGTATAGTGGGTGACTACTTTTAAATTCTAAATAATCATTTGAAAAAGTGGGATTTCTATAAATTTGAGATTCAAATTTCTTGTTATCATAATTCCTATTAAGTAAAACATCAAGATAATTAATACTGTCATTATTAGAAGTACCAGTAAATTTAAAATATTCACAAACTATTTATATATTCCATAAATTCTTCATGTTTATCTCCCACCTTCCATAAAATAAAAATATCGTCCAGGTAACGCAAGTAGTGAATCCAAAACAGAAAAAGAGGTGTTAAAAATGTATAACAGCTCCCACCCATACATTACAAGATTCACAAACAATGGTGCGCAACTAGTACCCATGGCTATACCACTGACCTGACGATAATATTCTCCTTCAAAAGTGAAATAATTATTTTTTAAGATGATTTCCATTAGTGTCATAATAAAGTTCACCATAGTATTACTTAATGATGTGTTTTCCACTAATACTTCATAAAAAAGCTCTAAACCAGTTTAGTGAGGTATCGAGGTGAACAAGTCAACCACATCCACAGTAGAGAAACTCAAACTCACTGAAAATGTATCCTGTTTGATTCTGCCCAAAAAGTCCCAAGAGTCCCTTAACACATGTTCTATAGGGACCAGGGACTCCCTTACTATTCTGTCCGCAAAAAACCCTAAAGAGTAGGTAGAACTGTTCTGACAAGTTATAATCAACCTGTATGGAGGATCCCTGATGTCCTTGTGGACTTTCCCAAACACAACCGGAATAGTAGGGCTTTGATTCACCAGAAAACCGTGTACGTCTTCGTTTAGGACACCTTGTAATAGTGCATCTTCTAACATCATCTGGATTCTCCTATGGGAAATATTTATTTCAAAAAGCTGTTGAGAAATTACAACACCTGAAGGCACAGGACTCTGAGGTCAAAGGGAGCCGACAAGACAGTGTTGTGGGTGAATAGTCATCAGGAGCGACAAATTGAGGCTCTAGGGGAAATATGGTGATGTTAACAACGGCCATGACCGGCTCTATTCCTTGTGGACAGAAACCAACTTCAGAGACAGTGGGGCATAATGTAAATAGATTCCAGGACTGGTTCAATAATGACTTTAGGTTGTTCAACGTTTGCACAGAAGACATGGAGGAGAACATGGACAAAAAACTCAATGATTTAGAACAATCGCTTTGTAAGGTACGTAACTTACAATGCGATAATGCATATTTAGCAGAATGCATTAAAAACCGCAAAGTACCTAAGGGATTAAGGGTTTATAAATTCCCTAATCGACTTAAAAGGGGACAGAAAGAATGTGATGAATTATGTGAAATGTTTGACAGTCATGGGTTCGAACTCATGGAATTTATTAAGTTAAACAATAATAAGGTCAAAGAAATGCTTGTTGATATTGAGAAATGTAACAAAGTTATTTTAAATGATGTTCATTTTAACAATGTTTCTGTGAAATATAATATGATTTTTGACAAAGTTGAGGAACAAGTAGAAATTAATATTGAAAGGAAAAAAAGAAAGTTAGTTAGGGATGAGAATGAGTATAGAAATCAAACAGCTTACCCCTTCCCAAAATCTTACTTTGGTGAAAGTTATGAAGGAGACAATGTTTCAAGGGCTGAAATGTTCGATAACAGGCAGGGCAATCCTCAGAGAGAAAGTGTAATGGAAAGTGTGTATGATCAAGAATACCCACCCTTAAGAAGATCCGAGAGGTTGCAAAATAAAAGAAACAACTATAGGAACCATGATTTTTTTTACCTCAGGGTCCTACCAGGGGGAAAGGTTTCCTGATGCAGCACAAGTGGAGGAAGAACAGCTACAAGTAACACTTAATGAAGTGGGGCAGGAAGTAGACATTCTAAGCTCTTTTGATGGGTTGCTGCTGTCTTACCAGGGTTTTAATATTTTTAATTACGCTGGTATTAATATTGATAAGAATATTTTCACCTTACAAATGAAAGGTATTAAATTTGTTCCCTCTAAAAAAGAAGATGCAAGCTCTGTGCTACCTGAATTAAAACTTTTGGAAAATTAACCTAAAATACATGTTTAAGGACAACAACATGGCTAAGGAGAAGGAATGGCTCTGAAGAAAAAGTTGTTTTAACCTGTCACTTCACCCCTTAATAGGAACTTTTGATAAAGTTTGTTCACAGGAGATTTTTGAGTATTTCAATGAATTTAAGCCTAGTAAATTTAATTTAAATAGGGAAGAGAGCTGTTTACTGAGGGAATTAAGAAGTAACGACCAACTGAGGTTCATGAAACCAGACAAGGGGGGTGGGATGGCTATAACCAATAAGGAAGATTACAACAAGATTTTTTCCATGTTACAGCAGGAAGAGAAATACCAAAGTGTTTCTAAAAATGAAATAAATATTCCCCATAGGAGAATCCAGATGATGTTAGAAGATGCACTATTGCAAGGTGTCATAAACGAAGATGTACATGGTTTTCTGGTGAATCAAAATCCTACTCTTCCGTTTGTGTTTAGGATACCGAAAGTCCACAAGGACATCAGGGATCCCCCATACAGGTTGATTATAACTTGTCAGAACAGTTCTACCTACTCTTTAGGGGTTTTTGTGGACAAAATAGTAAGGGAATCCCTGGTCCCTATAGAACATGTGTTAAGGGACTCTTGGGACTTTTTGGGCAGAATCAAACAGGATACATTTTCAGTGAGTTTGAGTTTCTCTTCTGTGGACGTGGTTGACTTGTTCACCTCGATATCTCACGAAACTGGTTTAGAGCTTTTTTATGAAGTATTAGTGGAAAAAACATTGTTAAGTAATACTATGGTGAACTTTATTGTGACACTAATGGAAATTATCTTAAAAAATAATTATTTCACTTTTAAAGGAGAATATTATTGTCAGGTCAATGGTATAGCCATGGGCACTAATTGTGCACCACTGTTTGCGAATCTTGTAATGTATGGGTGGGAGGGGTTATACATTTTTAACACCTCTTTTTCTATGTTTTGGATTCATTACTTGCGTTACCTGGACAATATTTTTATTTTATGGAAAGTGGGAGATAAACATGAAGAATTTATGGAATATATAAATAATTTAAGCAAATATTTTAAATTTACTGGTACTTCTAATAATGACAGTATCAATTATCTTGATGTAATATATAAATAATTTAAGCAAATATTTTAAATTTACTGGTACTTCTAATAATGATAGTATCAATTATCTTGATGTTTTACTTAAGAATTATGAAAACAAGAAATTTGAATCTCAAATTTATAGAAAACCCACTTTTTCAAATGATTATTTAGAATTTAAAAGTAGTCACCCGCTATACACACAAAGAAACATAGTAAAGGGTCAAATGGTCCGGGTAGCAAGAATGTGTTCTAACATTGATATAGTAAAGAGAGAAATGGGCACACTAGTAAAAATTTTTTCTGAAAGAGGTTACCTATTTGAATTTGTACTACCCATTTGTGAGCAAGTTATTAGCGAGTGGGGTAGTAGGTATAAACCCCTGCTGGGATCCTATTTAGTGAAGGAGAATGAAACTAACAACAAGGAAAGATTATACCCAATCCATGGTGGTGACGTATGGAGAAACAAATAGCAGGATTAGGGATATTACCAAGAAAAACTGGGTGTTGTTTAAATGGAACGAAGAAATATTAGATACAGTAGGAAAAGAACCAACATTTGTTTTTAAAACTAATTACAATTTAAAATTTTTACTGGAACATCCCATTAATGTTAAGAACAATGCGAGAGGGACAACTAGATGTGGAACTTGTGAACATTGTAGGTACATCTTAGTGGGAACCTCAGTATGGTTGGAAGTAATGGGTAGGGAGATAAAATTAGCAACAGGGTCCTATATTACGAAAGGACTGGTATATATAGCTATTTGTCAGGAATGTCAGCATTTTTACATAGGTAAAACTGAAAGAACTTTTAGGAGGAGGATCTATGAGCATTTGTATGCTGTGAGAAAACATTATGAAAATAATGCTATATACAGGCATATTAAAAATAATCCCAATCACTCTTTCTTATTTGGTATTCTGGAGGTTACTGGTAGTAATCCGAGAGGGGGTAATTGGAAAACAACTTGGAGAGGGCAGAAATGAGGTGGCAGTTGAGACTTAATGCCACGGTTACCCCAGGCATCAATGACAATGTATCTATAAAACCTGAATTGAAACATAGGGCCACTATTTTGTAAAATAAATCATCCTAGTTCAGTAAACAACACTGCTTTCATTCACAGAAACATTAAAATTTACTACACACTTTTTAACAGATTCAACAGGGTTAACATGATTTAAATTTTAATTTGTTAATTGTCAGTATAAAAGAGGGAGTGGGTTTTAGCAAACACAGTTCTGAAGAAGTCCTAGAGCAGGACGAAAGCGCTCGACTGTGTTGGATACACTACAGTTGTGTTCCATTTATTCTGTATGGTTTTTAAGCTATTTTACTGCTTTGATTGGCTGAAGTAATAAACCTGTGTTTTTACCAATATTTTGGATCATTTCATGCCTGTGGATTTTTTTTGAGGCAACGGCACAGAGTGGGTTGTTTGTTCCTTGTGGTGTTTTCTCCACTCTGGTCACTGGTGGTTTGGTTTCTACCGATGTACATGTATTCACCATAACAGAAGATGGATGATGTTCTTTTATACATTTTCATTAAGCTTTTACCTTTGTGTTTATCCACTGGCAATCTATTCCACTGTCTCAAAATTTCAAGTCACACTTAAATCCCCTTGCAGCCTGTAACGTCAGGTACTACTTGCAATCTTGAGAAGGGGAACAGCTGACTTCATCATCAAATAATGCAGTAAACAATGCATCAGAATTTGTAGGTCTGGAAAATATCTTTTAAAATTTAACACTCAGCCGTAAGCCCATCAGGAGCAGTCCAGCATGTAAAAAAAAAAAAAAGTCTTATTTGAACGACAGCAAGGAAATACCATTTAACCTGAAAGTTATTGCGGACACAGACTGTTAAAACCCTTGGGGGAATGGTTAAAGAGAGAACTTCAGAATTAAAATATCCTTGCATACTTGAAACTGGGGGAACTTTCTAGGTGAAAAAAAAACTGGAACAAGTTAATAAGCATGTACGAGATTCAAAGTTTATTATCCAGTGCTACTGAGGAAGGATAGGGCGAACAGACTAAAAGATAACCACTCTGATACTCAAATTCTTAAATGCTTGCCAAGTTCTGTGAGATACATAACAGATGTGCAATCTTAATTTTTTTGTATGTTTGTGTGTATAATAAGAATGAATTATCAATAGGTTCCCTGATATAGAAAATAATGTCTTTTTGGAAACGTGTTCTAAAAGAAGGATCAGCTAAACATAGGTTTGCTGCAGATACTTCCTTCCATATGCCAACGTCCAGAGGCAACAAAAACTATCTTGTATGTTACCTAAAACTAACCCTTCCAACCACATATCCTGAGAAATATGAGAAAGTGTTGAATTCTGCCCTTGACCTGAAATACTATTTACATGAGAACTAGACTAACCTGCAAAAGGATACCAGAAAAAGTCCCAAAAATCTGGGGAGGGGAAAAGGAAGGACAGACAGGAGAAAATGAAGGAATTGTCATTCAGCTACTGGTGGCTTTGCCCAGATTTGAATGCAGTGATGATTTACTAAGTCTTTGATCATCTGAGGCACCCCTCTGAAATGCCCCTTGCCAATCCATATGGCCTACACAAAAAGGATGTATTCTCTGAAAACGTTTTTTTATTAAAAAAAAAAGTCACATGAATCATACCGATTACGTTTTTCTTTGCTTAAACTTTTTCAACTTATTTCTATACAAATGTATCTGCTTCCTGGCTAAAACAAAAATATGGAAACACTGGGAAAATGCTAATGTTGGTCAAAGCATTATCTGACTAAAGCTGACTGCTAAATCAAGTATGTATTCAAATCATGGCAGAGCTGCCACAGACCTAAATAAAGAAAATGAGACACTGCAAATACAAGTCTGAGTGAAGGATGCATGTTATAACTATATACAATAATTTTTAACAGTTATCTCAAGCTAAGAAAGCAAGGTTTCTAAAAACTTAAGACCTACAAACCAGAATGTAAATACCTCTCTTCCTACAGCCTCCATGAATATTCTCAAAAACATTTTACCAGACTTTCAAACCAGCCTGTGGTACTTTAGGAAAAATGGGAACTAAGCAACAATTCTAATTTTCAGATGCCTTACAAAGTGTAGCCGAATCCCAGAAAGTCATGTCAAGTCCAATGATCTTGATAAACATATCTACATAATGCTTACAAAGACTTTATGCAAGAGTGAAGGAGAAGCTATAGACGAGGAATATTCTATTTTCATGGTTTCGAGATGCTTCTATGTCTTTTCAGGCAAAGTAGTTAAAATGATCCTTCATTAGCAATTTCTTACTCTTCCTTAATATTATTTTTTTCTTTTACAAATTAATCATCTTCTATGTGTTAAGATTCAGAATAGCCTATCTACCACAAGAGGAGTGGTTTCTGGCCCAGAAATTGTAGTTTATTGGCTGTTTGGGCAGTTTTTCCATCTCTCTCAGCTTTCTGGTTTAAATGCCCGCGTATGAGCTTGTTTCCCACCTTTCCTGTAACTAGTCTAGGCCAGATACAGACTTGCTGTATCAAGGACCGTTTGTAAGTTTCTGAGCAGTGCCAATGTCTGCTCTTCAATTTGTCCTTTAGATCTACTAGTTCTCTCCACTCCTGCACTTAAACTAGCTTATAAGTCTAGCACTACACCAGACTTCTTGCAGCAATTATTGTAGCACACAAAAGTGCTACCAGCACTAAATATTCTACAAGGAAACAGATCTAGTACTTATTGTCAATGCCCACCCCTCCAGGCATGTCTAAAGGTCAGTTCCCTGTGCTTCCCCTATTAACCTGGTGAACTTGGGCATCTTGAGTCATTGTAGCAACTGCCTCATGTACACCGACAATCCTCTCCTCTTACCTCCCAACACTCAAACTTGTATATTCAAACTGGAAGCCACGCACTCTCCAGCCAAGACCGGAATAGCTGGTCAAGAGGAGAAGATCAACACTTGCACCACACCACATGGAACATATAGCCCTCCAGAACACACACCAGCACCGCCTTCACATAAAAACACAAACCACACACCCACCTTCATGGAGGCTCTCAATAAAAATCTACCCAAGCAGCACAGACCTCCAAGGCAGAAACGCACTCGACCACCACAACACAACACTAATCATGAGACACATAATTCTCCTAAACAGTGTGCCACTCAACCAAAGCCCCTAAGGCAAAACAACATGCCCAACACATTAGTCATAGGAGACTCCATAGTAAGGCACACTGATGTCCCACTCACTAGGTTAAATAATAACAGTCAGCTGCCTGTCAGGTGCCAGGATCCGTCACATAACGCACGCAATATGGTCCCTCAACAACAGGTCCAAATATGTCTCTGTCATTGTACATGTGGGTGTGAATGATCAGAGAAATACATCCCTGGACTACATGAAAAGACACATGGAGGAGCTCTCGGATTATGTAGCCCAGGAGTGTATGACCCTAGCTCTGCGTATCATCCTATCATCACTAAGAATAATACCACAGTACAAGCAGAAAATGACTGATTTCTACAATTGGCTAAGTTTCTGGTATCATTCTAAGGGGATCCAGTATCTGTCTGCCTGGGATGACATGATTGAGAGACCTCGATGCTTTGCCAGAGATGGCCTGCATTTGTCACCCCTGGGCTTCCGGATACTGGCCAAGGCTCTTGCCACCCCTACAGTGCTTTTTTTAGGTGGTGTTCCAAAGACCAAATTACCACTGTAACAGCTACAAACAAATGCAATGTGAGGGTCATGTTGCTCAATGCTAGAAGTCTAAATCTCAAAATGCACTCACTCAAAGCACTCCTTAAAATGGACAATATCGACATTTGTGCTGTAAAAGAGACCTGGTTCAAGGCAGCAGAAAGCACCCCTGCACTACCAGGCTATAACTCATTCCACACCTTTCGGCCTCAGAACTTGAACCAAAGCTCCAAAGGTGGTGGTGTTTCCATATTCATAAAGGATGCGCACACCTCTAGACTGGCAGCCCAACATAATGCATCAGAGATACTTCAGGTGCAGCTAACATTGGGTAAAACAGCGATTCAGGTTGTAGCCTGCTATAGGTCACCAACCATGTCCCAAGACTTACACTTCACGTTCCTAAGCACCCTGGAGAACATTAGGGTCCAACCTAACACTTTCTTACTAGGCAACTTCAACTACCCCTCCACTAACTGGGAAAACTACTTATGTACCAATACACTTGCCCAACGTTTCCTGGAGTTCATTAATTCCAATGCCCTGGATCACCTCATTCTTACCCCCATTAGATGTAGCAACATCCTTGACCTGGTCATTACTAACATGGGCGACTGTTGCTCTACACCAACAGTCAGCTCTTCTCTGGTTAGATCCAACCACAAACTAATCACCTTGGAAATCCACCCCCCCCCCCCTGCAAAGGTAGCCACCATGAAAAACTTCTCCAAAGCTACCTTTGGGCCCCTAAAAACAGAGTTGGCTTACTTTACGGCACCCATGCAAATGGAGAATAGTTGTATGACTGCCGATTCATACATCAATGCACTGTACGAACATGTACACAAATGCATGGATCTCACCATATTCAATAGAACCAAGATGCTCTCCTCCAAAAAAGGAAGCCTATCTGGTGGCCCCCTGCGATAAACAAACTGTACAACAGAAGGAGGAAATTGATGCAGAATAAGGTGAAGTCCCAAGACTGAATAAACTCCCTTATCAACCTGAACAGAAAGCTGACATCCCTCATCAAACCCTCTAAAACTAGCTATGAAAATAGAATTGCAGCAGATAGTAAAGACAACCACAAGGCCTTTTATAGTTATGTAAAGAATCTCCACGGCAAAACCCAGATTTGCTCTGAGCTACTGCACAATGGTACCTCCTATAAAGAGCCAACAGATATTGCCAATATACTGGTCGACAGATTCAGTGCCAACTTTACCCCCCCAAAGAACCAGTCACAATACCAGTAGATTGCCAGGCACCCAGTATTACTACTGCACAGGTTAAAACAACATTGTCCAAGGCCAAGAATACAGCTTCTATGGGACCTGACAATATCCCTGGCTTTGTTCTACATGAACTACAGAGTGCACTGGCACCTCACTTGTGTGCCCTGTTCAATCACAGCCTCACCTCAGGCTTTGTCCATACTGAATGGTGCACTGCTACAGTCATCCCTATCCACAAAGGAGGAGTGACTACAGACCCTGGAAACTATCACACCATTAGCCTGATGAGCCTGATATGCAAAGCTATGGAGAGCATCATCATGGACCAAATAAACAAGGATATAGGGAATCTCCAAACTCTGGATCCCACACAGTTTGGCTTTGTGAAGGGTAGATCATGCCTGCTCAACTTGGTTGACTTCTTTGAGTCCGTCTCCAGAGCTGTGGATGAAGGCAAGGTGGTTCGTACAGCCTACCTTGATCTGGCCAAGGCTTTTGATACCATTCCCCAATCAGGAATCATAGAAAAACTCACTAAGTTAGGCATCAACCCCTATATCACTAGGTGGGTTGCAAACTGGCTCACAGATACAAACCACAGTGTGAAAGCAGCTGACTCAAAGTCAGACTGCCGACTAGTCACGAGTGGAGTCCCACAGGGTTCGGTCCTGGGTCCTCTCCTGTTTGTTATCTACTTCTCTGAAGTCCAGGACAACATAAAGGGACTCTGGCTGACAAAGTTCGCAGACGATTGCAAGTTGGGAGCTATTATTAACTTCCCAAATGATGTTAACATCCTGCAGAATGGCCTCACTGAGACCAACGACTGGTGTCAGAACCATGGCCTTAAGCTCAATGCCAAAAGATGTGTCATCATCCCCTTTGGGAAAAACCCAGTTCCCATGAATTACCACATTGATGGTAGTCCACTGAACACAGAAGGAGTTATAAGAGATCTGGGAACACAGGTTGACAGCAACCTCTCTTTTGATCACCACATTGCCACTGCGGTCAGAAAGTCCTTCTATGTGGCACATCTCCTTACTAAGGGTTTTGCATCCAGGAAGAAAGAGGTCATTGTCTTCCTCTACTCTTCCCTCATTAGGCCAATCATCGAGTACAATGCCCCATTTGGCATGTACCTCACTAGACACCTGCAACAACTGGAGAGGCTGCAAAAGTACCTCACAAAGAGGATCCTAGGTCTTAAACACTTGTCCTATATGGACAGACTCAAAAAACTCCAACTATTCTCTGTCTCATATCGCCTACTTAGAGGCAATCGCTGCTTGACTTACAAAGCCATGTCTGACCCAGCTCTTTTAGAAATGCTACATCTAAAGAAATCCCAATCCCTCCGCACCACACACTCCAGAAACCTCAGGCTCATTGCCACAATTAACAGAACGTGCTGGAGGGACAGGTTCATAACCCAGAGACTGCCCATGCTACGGAATAGACTTGCCATACATGTCAACCAGAGCATCTCGCTGACTCTCTTCAAGAGAGATCTTGATGAGTGGATGGGAAACAGAAAATTCACTCCAGGGATAACTCCATTGGCTCTACTCGACAGAGGCACTGGGACCTAAGGTCAGGTGGCACTATGCCAGCGAAATCCTATGGCTAGGCTTGTAAAGGCCCTAGGGCCATTAGCCTAGTACACACATATGAACCTATAAAATAGGAAGGGGATACTGCTTTTCATAGGTTCATAGGTTCATACTAGGCTATCTGCCCTAGGGCATTTATAAGCCTAGCAAGAGTGTGTGTGGCTTTCACCACCCCTTAGGATGAGAATACTATACCCATTAGTTTGCTGTGCCTCTGTCCAGCAGTGACACAGAGATGATTCCCGGGGTAAACCTACGATCTCCCATCCACTCGTCAAGATTTCTCTTGAACAGAGTCAGTGAGGGGCTCTGCCTCACATGGACTGGGATTCTGTTCCATAGTGTAGGGAGTCTCTGGGTGATGAATCTGTCCCTCCAGCACGTCCTATTTATATCTGTGTTGAGGTTTAAGTCTCTTGCTCTCGTGGCTCTGGTGGATTTGGATTTTTGAGGTGGAGCATGTCCATTAATTCGGGTTGGACATGGCCTTGTATGTCAGGCACAGATCACCTCTGAGCAGACAGTATGCGACTGAATAGAGCTGGAGTTTCTTCAGTCGGGCATCGTATGACATATGTTTGAGCCCCTTTATCCTTTTGGTGAGGAACTTTTGGGGTCTTTCCAACTGCTGCAGGTGTCGGGTAAGGTACATTCGAATGGGGCGTTGTACTCAATCATTGGTCTGATAAGTGAAGAGTACAGGGTACAATGACCTCTCCTGATCTGGATGTGAATCTCTTCATGATCAGGTGGGCAATGTAGAAGGTCTTCCTAACCACTTTGGCAATGTGAGTGTCAAAAGAGAGGTTACTGTCAACTTGGGTCCCCAGGTCCCTGATAACTTCTTCAGTGTTTAATGGATTACCACCTATGTGGTAATTAGGGGTTACCTTGTTTTTCCCAAAGGGTATGACTATACATTTTTGGCATTTAGCTTAAGGCCATGGCTCTGGCACCAGTTATCCATTTCTATGAGACCTCTCTGGAGGATGTCTGTGTCTGATGGAGTGTCAATTATGGTGCCCAGTTTGCAGTCATCTGCAAATTTTGTCAGCCACAATCCCCTATGTTTGCCTGCACTTCAGAAAAATAAATGCCGAACAAGAGGGGGCCCAGGACTGAGCCCTGTGGGACACCGCTCGTGACCGGCTTAGAGTCTGACATGGCACCAGCAACTCTAACCCTGTGTGTTCTGTCCTTGAGCCAGTTTGCAACCCATCTTGTGACATATGGGTTTACATCTAAGCTGGTGAGCTTTTCTATGATGCCCGAGTGGGGTATTGTGTCGAATGCTTTTGCTAGGTCAAGGTAGGCTGTGTGAACTGCCTTACCCTCATCAATGGCCTTAGTGACGGTTTCGAAAAAGTCGACCAAGTTCAAGAGGCAGGATCTGCCCTTGACAAAGCCAAATTGGGTAGGATCCAGTGTCTGTAGGTCCCCAATGTCTTTATTTATGAGTTCCATTATGATCCTCTCCATAGCTTCGCAGACAAGGCTCGTCAAGCTTATGGGGCGGTAATTTCCAGGGTCCGTAGAAGCACCGCCTTTGTGGAGTGGGACCACAGTTGCCGTACGCCATTCTCTGGGTACGTATCCTGTAGTAAGGCTAAGATTAAACAGCAGCCTTATGTGTGGGTTTAGTTCCTCATTGAGTTCGTGTAGCACACAGCCGGGGACACCGTCCGGTCCCATTGATGCTGTGTTTTTTGCTTTAGAGAGCAGCTCTCACCTGGGCATCTGAGATGTTTGGGAGGCTAGACTCTGGTGGGATAGATATTTCTCCTTTGGGGAGGGAGAAATTTGCACTAAACCTGTCTGCCAGTATGATGGCAATGTCTGTGGGTTCAGTGATTTTTTTTATCATTTTGGACTAATTCTGAGCATATCTGGGAGTTTCCACCCAGGTTTCTAACATAGCTAAAGAAGGCCTTATGATTGTCTTTTGTGTCATTAGCGATTTTTCTCTCAAAGTTGGCCTTGGATGATTTTATGAGTGATCGTAGTTTTTTGCTAGTATTGATCAGAGATTCCTTCCCTTTTAGGGATTTTGCTCTGTCATGTAGTAGCTTTCTCCTCTCGTTGTAGAGTTTGTTTATGGCTGGGGTCCACCAGACCGGGCGCCTGCCTTTGGTGGAAAGGGTCTTGATTATATTAGGGATTGCTTGATCCATACATTCCTGCAGGTGCTCGTAGAAGGCATTTGTAAGGGTTTCAGCAGCGTGGGTTGTGGTTTCCACTGGCTCGGGGGCCTTGAAGGATACCACTCCAGTCTTAAGAAGTGTAAAGTTTGCTTTTGAGAAGTTCTTCACTGTGGTCTTTTTTGCTGGGGGGGGGCGGGATGTGGATCTCCAATGAGATTAATTTATGGTCTGATCTCACCAATGAGGGATATACTTCCGGTGTGGAGCATTTTGTCCCCATGTTTGTGATGATCAGGTCTAGTATATGTTCTCCTCTTGTGGGAATGGTGACTAGTTGTTCCATAGCATTTGAGTTTATGAACTCCAGGAACCTTTGGGCTAGGGTGTTGGGGCTTGAGTAATGTTCCCAGTCTATGTTTGGGTAGTTGAAGTCACCCAATATGATGGTGTTTGGAGAGACATTCATATTCTCCAGTGTCTTCAGGAAGGCTGTGTGGGTTTCCTGAGTTTGAGAAGGTGGTCTGTAGCATGCTACAAACTGTAGGGCAGTTTTACCTATGGTTAATTGCACCTGGATGGTCTCCGATGCTTTGTGCATTGCCAGTAACCTGGAGGTGTGGGTATCCTTTATGAATATGGATACTCCCCCCTCCTTTTGTGGTTCGGTCCGGATTTTGGGGCCAGAACGCATGATATGAAGTATAACCTGATAGTGCCGGGGTGCTCTCAGGAGTCTTGAACCAGGTTTCAGTCACAGCACAGACATCGATGTTCTCCATACTGAGGAGGGCTTCGAGGGCGTGCATCTTGAGGTTTAGACTTCTGGCATTGAGCAGTATCACCCTTAGTTTTTCTCCATTTTTGTTTTCTAGGGCGGTAGGTTTATCATTTGAGCCTTGCCTAAAAAAGGCACTATGGGGGTGGCAAGAGCCTTTGCCAATATCCGGAAGCCCAGGGTGACAGGTGCAAGCTGTCCCTTGCAGCGTGGCTTGTCAAGCATGTCATCCCAGGCAGACAGACATTGGATCCCCTTAGAATGACACCAGTAATTAAGCCAATTATTAAAGCTGATCATTTTGTCTCTGTATTGTGGCATCATTCTTGGTGAGGGTAGGATACTGCTCAGGGTCAGGATCATACCGGCCTGGGCTACATAATCTGAGAGCTCCTCTATGTCTCTTTTCATGTAGTCCAGGGAGGTATGTCTCAGGTCGTTCACACCGGCATGGACAATGACTGAGTCATACTTGTACTTGCTGTGGAGTGACCTGAGTGCTTGTGTTATGTGGCGGATTCTAGCGCCTGACAGGCAGCTTACTGTGATCTTTTCCTTGTTCAGTCTGGTGAGTGGGACGTCAGTGTGTCTGACTATGGAGTCACCTATAACAAGTGTGTCTGGCATTGTGTTTGGCCTTAAGGGCTGTGACTGTTTAGCACACTGACTTTGAGAACTATGTGTTGCATGTCTTATGTCTTGAGGTGGCAGTTGCTTGGGTGTCTGCTTTGGAGGCCTCTGTAGTTTTGGTAGATTTTTGATCAGTGCCTCCGAGTATGTCTTTGTGTGTTTCTTTTTTTTATTAACTCACTTCTCTGGACAGACTGAAAAAAATAAGGTAACTGTCTTAATGAAAAGTACAGCAAACTTAAGTAATAGAACTCAAAATCAGTTTTCAACAGTATTATTGAGATACAGACTTCACTGTTGCAAAGTCAGGACCCTTATTTGATTGTCACATCCACACCTCAAACCCTACACTAGGAAACCTGGTGGTGAGCTCATATCACATAAAGACTTCACTGTTGCAGGGTCAGGACCCTTACTTGATCAGCTCATCCACACTTAAAAACCTGCACTAGGAAGCCTGGAGGGATAAGGTTTTATTTCTCCTAATGTATAGTTATTCCCAACAACTTTGCCAGAGAGAGAGAGAGAGAGAGAGTACAGTGCAGCGCTGTTACCAGAAGATGCTCGGTAGGGGCGGTAAGGAGCCAGTCTAGATATGGAAACACCCAGAATCCTTTTAGTCTTAAGTGAGCTGTGACCACTGCCATGCATTTTGTGAACACTCTGGGGGCTGTAGGGAGACTGAACGGCAGGGTACGGAATTGATAATGACTGGCTCCTAGCCGGAAGCAAAGCAGACTCCTGGAGCATTTCTCCATCTTGATGTGGTAATACACATCCCGGAGATTTATAGAGCACATTCAATCACCTTCTCTTAAAAGGGAAGGATGGACTGAACCATCACCATCCAGAATTTGGTTTGGGTGACAGACTTGTTTAAAGTGCTGAGATTCAAAATGGGTCTCCAGTCCCCTGTCTTTTTTGGCACCAAAAAGAATCTAGAGTAAAATCCGGATCTGCACTGGTCTGGTGGGACTGGTTGGATGACTTTTTGAGACAGCTTTATAATCTCTGAAGCTGCGTCTTCCCTTTGACTGGGTGGAACGTTGGGAAGTTTTCTTGTAAATTTTGGCTGACAATAAAGGGGAATGGTGCAACCTCTGGTGATAATGTTCTGTACCCAACAATCAGTGCTGGTAGATTGCCAGGCAGCTTGGTGCAGAGAGAAATGACCCCCGACTGCTTCCAGAGGTAAGCAATCGGGCCGCCCTTCAAGAGCTCTGATAAGGCTGTCCAGAAAAAGAGTCCCTGGAGCCTTGATTACGAGGACCCCCTCTGCCTCTATAGGGGCGTCTTCTGGAATTGTTACCCCCTCTGCCTCTGGGAATATCATCACCACATGCAGCACGGAAAGGGCCCTGAGATTTCTTATGCCAAATTTTCCCACTCCTCCGATTCCTGGAGAAAAGGGTTGGAAAAAAGTTTTGAGAGTTGGAAAACCATAGGGCTACAGCAGACAGGGTTTTTCCATCTTGCTCGCACCTGACTAGAGTGTCCTTCACTTTGGAGCCAAAAAGGGATGAAGCTTCAATGGCAACATTCAGAAAGGAAGACTTGAAGGGATCTGTGAGGCGACAAATGCGTATCCAGGCACGACGCCTCATAACAATGCCCGAACCTGCTGCTTTAGCCGTCCCTTCGGTCGCGTGTGACAGCAACCTCATGGACGAGTTGGATATTGATTCCAGGGTTGCGAGCTGCAAGACCACTTTATCCCAGACCTCTTCAGACAACTGTCCTGCGAGCGTCACAGACAGTTCAGAGATCAAGTCCCTCTGGAGCCTTATAAAATGTGCCAAATAATTCAGGGACTGTATGGCAAAGGTCCCTGATGCAAAAACATGCTTCCCAAGTCTGTCCACCACCTGGGAGACTCTGTTGGGTGGGTGGACAGTGGGACTTTCTTCAGCCAAGTCCTTTTTCGTGGCCGCTGCTACCACTATAGCATCAACTGCTAACCCTTTGGACCAATGCGGGTTCTCCTCGGGAGGGGAAAGAAGTTTGTCTGGTCTCCGAGGGATCGCCTTAATGTAATCAAGGCTCTTCCACGTGTGCTGCATGACGAGCTGAACAAGCTCTTCAGCAAGCGGGGTCACCCAAGAGGTATCAGGCCGGCGCGAAAAGCATGCAGGAACACGGACTCCTCAGATGAAGGGTTGGAGGGCTTCCAGTCACCTCTCTGCTTTAACATCTCCAGGATGTCTCCGAAGGACACAGCATCAGGAGGTGACCGTCGGGACCCCTCACCATCATCGTAATCCGTGTCTTCCGTTAAAGACTCCTCGGCTGGGTCCACGTGCTTCCTCTTGCACATTTTCTTTCGAGGGGGCTCCTCAGCGGGGGTCTCCGAGGAGGACTCGAAAGAGTGGGTACCCTCAACAGGGGTGTCCTGCGGCTTCTCTGCCCGGTGTCCCAGGGGTGGTGGTCTGTGACAGCTGTAGCTCATGGGGTGAAAACTGGGGTTCCAGCATCAAAGGAGTGCTGCCAGAAGCAAGAGCCTTCTCCATCGCACAGAAGCAGGCCTGCCCAAAGAGGGATGGGAGCCTGGAACTGAGAACGACAACCTGAAGACCGGAGTCACAAGCCCGGAGTCACAAGCCACTCTGATGAACCCGCCCCCATGGATGGAGCCTCATGCAGGATTAGTGCAGACGCAGCCTTCGGCGCAGAGGATGGAACCATACCCCAGGCTGACTCGCCCATCCCCCAGTCCCCAGATTGAGGAAGGACTGGTTCAACGGGAACCAAAGACCAAAGGGACAAACTCGGAGCCAGAGTGAGATGCACATAGGCACCAAGGTGATGGGTTCTAAGAAGGATGTCAGAGCAGAAGACTTTGGAACTGAAATGGTCGAAGGAGGAATGTAAGATGGAGTCTGTGGATAAGGTAACCCAAGTCCTGCAGGTGGATGGGTCTTAGAAAGTGAGGGAATCCCCCTGGCTAACAACAGCTGGTCTACAAGATGCACCACATTGCGTTCCAAAAGGCTCCTGCTGGATCTAGTGGATATTCCAGTCAGGATGTCTGAGGAATGGGCTATATGGTTGGCCCAGAAACAGATCTATGGAGGGGGAAGTATCAGGTCCATAGTGCAAGGTCTGCTGGCACCGAAGTCTCTAGTTTCGAGACCAAAAGTAAAGGGGTCATATCCAGTGAGGTCAGTACAATGCTCGGTGCCAAAGTGGCACTCCGAGCCAAAATGGTCGGTACCAAAATGGAAACTAATGGCGTAGTCAATGGTGTGCCTTGAGGTGAAGTGGCTACAGGTACTGAAGTCGAAATAGGCATAGTAAGGTCTATGATCAGTGCCAGAAGCAGGACCATTGTCAAAACAGGCATCGGTATCAAAGGTTTTGAGATGGACGGAACCTAAGAAGACAGAGCCGAAGAGGCAGATTTATGCTCCGATGATAACATAGGGACCTTTGATTTCCCAGGCTTGCTCTGATCACCTGATGGTGAAGAAGGAACAGAGTGCGTTCTCTTTTTGTCCTTAGAAGGAGGGATTGAGACCTCCATCGCAGAAATGGCCTCTGACAAGGGAGACTTGAGTAACTCTTTCAGAATGAGTTTATTTTTGCGCTCATTAAGAGTGCATTGGCTGAAACTCTGACAAATGTCAAATGGAGGCTACACCGAAAGGTGTGCCACTCCCAAACAGTATACACAGTCATCATGAGAATCACTGTTAGGTAACTTGCCCTTACAAGAAGTACAATGCTTAAAACCTGAAGTACTCTTCTTATCTGACATCTTGGTAGAAAAACACCACAGGTCAACTGTATAATCCAACTACAAAGAAATCAACTCCATTCAAAAAATCACAAATATGAAGAAGAGAAGGGAAACCTGAATAAAGTTTAAAGCTAACAGGTTAAACAGGAGAAACAATACTAACTATGATATTGAAGAAGTATCACAAGGGTAAGGGAAGAAAGGCCGTATCAACAATGGTACTTGAGATTTTACCAATGGTAAAAACAGGTAGAGAGGAAAGAATAAGGTTAGATAGAAGAAACGGCACTAAAAATACTAATCGCTTAATAAAATATTGAGATACCCAAAACATTTTATACAAATATCGAAAAGATTTCACTTAGCTGAGAGCTCGGCTGAAACGCAGCTTTACGGCTACGTGGCAAACAAGATCTGAGGTAACAGGGAGAAGGGCATGCTGGGTAGAGACTTCGCTCAAGAGCTTTTCTGGCTGGCGCGAGCTTGGTAATAGGCCGACTCGATTCCGTGGGCTCGGAACCGAACCCATCAGTGATGAATGGAAAGAAGATCAACAACATCAGATCAATGTTTTCCAAGAGAGGAATTTTAGATCGCATTTGTCTGAAGGTTTGAAGGGGAGATAAACTAAGGATTGGAGAACTAAATTTAGGTCCCAAGGTGCCGATGGTTCCTTATATGGAGGTCTGAGCATCAATGACCTCTTCAAAAAGGCCATCACTCAAAAAACGAACCAAACCAATAAAAATCAACAAAGTGAACCATAAAGTGAAAAAACATGCAGACTTGATGCCCAAATGCACAAATTCAGTCACTGTCGTAGAAAGTAACACCGCCAGTTGAGAAGCCACTCAGATAAATAAAGAAATTTATTGAAGCGCTTTTCGTTTGCCTCCTAGGCAAACTTCCTCAGAAAACATGGTTACAACAATTAACGTACTTTAAATAATATGACATCATGTTAAAATTAGTTAAAATTAGAACCAATGAACAACAAATAGTAATTGGTATTAAGCTGTTAAAGATAAACATCTTTAAAGGTAGTAATAAATAAATAAATCCACTGAATACTGTTAAAAACTAGCGACTGATTGTTGAATTTGAAGTATAAAAGACCTACAAGAAAGTCAATTAAACCAACTACAGCATACATTGTATGTATTAAAAAATACAAAACATCAATTAGATAGACTGGCCAAAAAAACAGTACTTCAAAATCAGTTTGCATTAGATAGTGAATTTACAATAAAGAATGGATATAAAAAATGTTAAACAATGTATATGTAAACAAGAAATAACTAACAACTTAAAACTCAGTGTTAGTGTGCTCTTCAAATAATGGCAACAATGGCCACTAATCAGCAAAATAACACTTAAGTCTATACCAAAAAATATATATAATATAAAGAAACAAGTATAACAAAATATAAAAGAAGTATAAAAATGGCCCCAAAACATGTCAAGTGGATCAAATAATTCTGAAAACCTTCGCATGAGTTATCTTTTTAAACTCAAAATGCGAAGAACACTGGAAATGGAACAAGCTTCATTCAAACCTGGCATATGGTACTACGCTTCTAATCTGATTTTCCAATGTAGTTCCTTTTCCAGCAACCTAAACTGTGTTGGGCCTCCTCTACTATCCTGTACAACTTGTTCAATTCCAATAAATTTAAAGTGGTGAGTGGGATGGTCTGAGATATGCCTAGCCAACGCTAGGCTTTGTAAAGTTTGTGGGTCATCAAAGAAGAGTCAACCAGACCCATGTGAAAATTGAAGATCGCAGCTAGATGCGCTCGAATGGTAGATGCTGAGGCCCCTGATTCAAAAAGTCATGTCAATAAGTCTTGAACCTTATCAACTGGAGCTAAATAAGGATCAGTATTAAATTTAGACATCCACAGAGAAAGATTTTTGCCATTTGCTGAGGTACAATTTTCTAGTGGAGTGACTGTGACTAGCCAAAACAATTCATTGTGCTGATGAACTAAGAGAGGAATGCTTGGCAATCATGGGAACTGGAGAAGCCATGCAGTGAGCTTGACGTTCTGCAGATTCGGGAGAACCAATCTGTCCAGGTAGGACAACAGGTCCAGAGCTGGATCTCGGCTTAAGGGTTTCCAAACTAGGTGAGGCCAAACAAAGGGAAACCAGATTTGTCAAGGCCAGAACAGGGCAATAAGGATTATCTTGTTCTTTGACCTGACGTCTTTCTTTAAAAAAGGGATCGGGGGTAATACATAAAGTAGACTGGGGTGGCCCATCATGGAGAACAGCATCTCTTGGTGACTGCCCCAGAGGTGGGGATCAGGGTGAAGTAGCTGCTGCACTTGTTCAGAGGAATGCAAATAGGTTGCAGCAAGGCAGGCCCCAATGGCGAAATATCCTTTCCACCACAGATGGATTAAGAGACCACTCGTGAGGAATCAGAATACTTCTGCTTAATCTGTCTGCAATCACATTGGAGCTCCCTGGAATGTGGGTTGCGATGAGAAAGCGGTCAGATGAAATTGGCCATGCCAAACTTTGAGAGTTTCCCGACAGGGTGGGTAGGATCTGGTTCCCCCTTGTTGATGTACTAGACTACTTCCATGTTGTCTGTTTGTACTGCAATCACCCTTGAGGGAAGGGCTAGGTGGAATGCTTGCAACACTAATAGCACTGCTTCATCTCTAAAACACTGACATGCAAATTGGCCTCCAGAGGGGACCAAGTGCCTTGGACCTCCTTTCCCAGATAATGCCTCACCCTACCTGGAATGCATCGGTGGTCACTTTGGCTTGGGGTTGAGAGGGGACAAAGGGACGGCCCATCAAAATTTCATTGGAGTGAAGCCACCATTGAAGATCCCGCTTGCACTGGTTGATAAAGTACAGTTGTGTACACTTACCATAAATGTAGATGTTCGAGTGTATTCACTGTTGCAGTCATTACATTTGGGTAATCCTGCTGGCAGGTTGCCCTCAGCCGGCCTGAATTCCAAAGTCTTGGGTCCTGCGTCGGCTGCTGTAGCCCCTTCCCTGACGTCAGGCTGTCAGGGGTATAAAAGAAGCAGCTGATGCAATTTTCTTCAGTTTTTCTTGCCCCAGATGTCAGGTGCCCCCAACAAAGGGTAGCCAAATTTTATATATATATTCAGAAATACACCAATATAAATTTTACCTTCATCTATAAGCAACTACACCACATAGGTAGTATAAATCAGAGAAGGAAAGATAAGATAAGATCCAAAAGAGAAAAAGGGGGAAGGCAGTGGGTAACCCGGACTGCAACAGTGAATACACTCGAACATCTACATTTATGGTAAGTGTACACAACTGTACTATATTCTTCGTGTTTCACTGTTGCAGTCATTACATTTGGGTACAGTCCCAAAGCTATGGTTGGGAGGCTGGAACTAGACAGCAGTAGGAGCGGCTATGAGGCCCTGCAAAACTGCAGTGGCAAAGCCTGCCCTGGATTTAGAGTAGAGTGGCAGATGATAATGCTTTGTAAATGTGTGCACTGAACTCCAAGTAGCCACCTCTGAAATGTCTGTGGTTGGAACTCCCCTGAGAAAGGCTGCTGACGTGGCTGCAGCTCTGGTGGAATGAGGCCTAATGCCCTTAGGCACTGGTTTGCCATGGTGTAAGTAGCAGAAACGAATGCAGTGGCCTAACAACTTAGATATAGTCTGCTTTGAGATCGGCTTTCCTTGTGATCCTGCAGCATATGCCACTAGTAATTGCTCTGTCTTTCTGAAAGCTTTGGTTCTGTCCAAGTAGAATCTAAGCTGTCTGTGCAAGTCCAAAGAATGCAGAAGTCTCTCCCCCTTGTTCTGTGGATTTGGGTAAAAGGCTGGCAGATGGATGGCTTGGTTAAGAGCCACACTGGACACTACTTTAGGCATAAATGTTGGGTTTGTCCTCAGGGAGACCCTGTCTGGATGAAAAATGATGAAAGGTTCCACAGCCATGAGTGTCTGTAGCTCTGAAACTTGTCTTGCAGAAGTAATTGCTAAGAGCAGAGCTGCTTTCCAAGATAAAAACTTCATATCAGCAGTAGCAGCTGGCTCAAAAGGAGGCAGGGTGAGCTTTTCCAAGACGTAGTTGAGGTCCCATGCAGGTACTGGTAGTCTCCTGGGGGGGGTCTTAAAATTTTGGCTCCTCTGAGGTACTGCCTTAATAAAGGGTGAGAAAAAAGTGGTGGCTCTGTATTGTAATGAACCGAAATGGCAGAGGCATGAATTTTTATTGATGAAAAAGATAGGGCTTTGTCCAGCATCACAGTTAAGTATTGCAAAATCTGAGGAATATTTGGTACCACTGTATCAGTTCCTCGTGCCTGGTTCCAGGCACAGAATCTCTTTCATTTTCCAGCATAACACTTTCTAGTACTAGGCCTTCTGGCTTCCGGAATGACATCCATCATATCTTTACTGAGAGGTGTTTTTTGTGCGACTACATTATTCTCCATGCTGCCAAGTTTAAATGTCCTGAGTTGGCAGTGCATGATCTGATTGTCTTGCTGGGACAGCAGTCGAGGTATTTGAGGTAAGGTCCAAGTTGGGTATAGAGATAAGTTTCTTAGTATTGGGTACCAGTACTGGCATAGCCAGTCTGGGGCAATCGGTACCTTTGGCTTCTCCTGTCTGACCTTTAGGAGCACCTTGGGGAGGAGAGGCAGTGGCGGAAAGGCATATACTGATAGGGCGTCCACTTTCCATGCTTGTCTGTGATAAGTCCTTGTGCAGAATCTTTTTAGTTGGTAATTGAGAGGGGAGCCAAACAGATCTATGTCCAGGCATCCGCATTTCCTTGTTATCATGCTGAAGACTTGAGGATCCAGCCTCCACTCATGGGGATCCATGAGGTTTCTGCTTAGTTCGTCTGCCAGAGTATTTTCCTTTCCTGGCAGGAATTGTACCTGCAGATGTACTTGGTAAGTCATAGCTATGTCCCACAAGGTCATGGCTAGTCTGCAAAGGAGGTAAGAAAGTGTGCCCCCCCTGCTTGTTTATATACCACATGACCGTGGTGTTGTCTGTCTATCAGTAGTTGTCCCAGATGAAGTAGGTCCTTGAAGGCTGTCAGGGCATTTTGAACAGCTAACATCTCTTTTTGACTGATATGTAGATGCATTTGGTTTGAGGACCATGAGCCCTGAATGCATCTTCCTGCCATGTGGGCTCCCCAGGCATAGTGTGATGCATCCGTTGTTAGTGTCTGCCTGGCTGGAGGTAATGTGAATGGCTGTCCCTTGTTCTGGTGACAAGCCTTTGCCCACCATCGAAACTCCCGGTGCAGGCAGAGAATGAGAGTAATGACTGTTTCCAGGCTGTGGCAATGTTGAGTCCAAACACTTTTTAGGTACCATTGAAGTTTCCTCATATGCAGTCTTGCATATGGAATTAGTAGGATGCAGGATGCCATGAAGCCCAAAGCCTGCAGAATTGTTATTGCAGATAACTGGGCCTTTGTTGCCAACTTTTTGAAATAGGTAGTCAGTTGCCTTTGTTTGTCTGGCATGAGATAAGCCATCTGGGCAGTTGTATTCAAGCTTGCACTCAGGAATATTATCTCTTGTGAGGGTACTAGTTTTGATTTCTTTTTGTTGACTGTGTACACTAGACATGTTAGAAGTCTTTTCACAAATGCCAGATGTTGAAGAAGAATGTCCTTGTTCTCTGCTTGAATGAGACAGTCGTCCAAGTAAGGATATATTTGTATTCCTCTTTGTCTGCAGAATGCATTTACTGGTGCCAGGCACTTTGTAAAGACCCTGGCGCAGTAGATAAGCCAAAGGGCAGTGTAGAGAAATGATGATGCATTGAACCAGCCTTGAATCTTAGGTATTTTCTGCATGATTTTCTGATTGGAACATGCAGGTATGCCTCTTTTAGGTCTAAAGTCACAAGCCAAGCATTCTTGCCCAGCATGGGCAGAAGCTGCTGCAAAGTCAACATTTTGAATTTTGGAATATCCAGGAAAGTGTTCAAAATAGATAGGTCCAGTACCGGCCCCCAGGCCTTGTCCTTTCTGGGTACCAAGAACAGTCTGGAGTAAAAACATTGTCCCTGCTCTTGCTCTGGTACTTGTTGAATGGCCCCCATGTCCATGAGGGATGAGACTTGTTTTTGTGCCTCTGCCCATTGATTTTTTGGCAGATCTGGCCAGCCGTTTGCCTTTGGTACAGTATGGAAGTGGAACTTGTAGCCTTGTGACACTGTTTAGAACCCACTTGTCCTGGGTTATGATGTGCTAATTTTGAGCAAAAAGTGCTAATTTTCCCCCTAAGTGTGCTGCCAGAAGATAAGTGCTTGGTGCCGGCAGGGGGAAGTCATTGGGACTGTCTCTGTATGTTTGTGATCCATCTTCTCCAGCTTTGGAGGCAGAAGCACCCCATTGCTTGGGCCTATAAGGACCTTGCGCCTGGGATCTGCCCCTAGGGCATCTAGGTCTGCCCCCTTGAGGTCTGTCTGACACAGGAAAGGACCAATTTTTTGTAGGCCAGTGCCTACTAAACCTAGATGGCTGTACCTGTAAAAAAGTCTTTGACAGTTTGCATAGATTTAGCTTTGTCCTCCATTTTCTTTAACACCTCTTCTGTCTTAACACCAAACAAAGTATCATGCTGTAAAGGTGCATCTAGTAATTTAACGTCAACATGATCAGGGAGATTGTGTTCCTTTAACCAAGCATGCCTTCTAATTACAGAACCCTTAACTGCAGCCCTGCAGGAGGCCTCCAAAGAATCAAAACCACATTGCAAAGTATGTTTTCCAACTTGTTCTGCTGCATACAATAAATCCTGCATTTCCTTGTTTTCTGCACATTCAGAATTTAACAACATTTTCTGTTTAAGCAATCCCATGACATGTTGCTGATACTTAAGCATATGAAATTGCCAGTTTAAGGCTCTTATAGCCAAAGTTGCAGAGGTGTAAACCTTTTTTCCCCATCTATCCAGTGCCCTTGAATCTCTGTCAGAGGGGGATGGGTTTTTTGCAGTGGAAGCCTTAACCCCCCTTTGGACCCTGTGATATAGTTTCTGGGTCAGCAGCAGGGTTTTTAAAAAGAAATTTGTGCGAGTCAGGAACCCTGTAATATCTGTCAGGCTTAACAGGAGCTGGGGGTAAGGAGTCAGGGGTCAGACTAGACTCCGAAAACACATCATCTACAATGTCTAACACAGGTGGAATGGCTAGAGGCCTGTGCTGAGGTAGTAATAGAAAATCCCTGAGCCTCTTTTTAGATTCTGAAAAATCTGGGCTCTCCCAGTGGAAATGCTCCCTCATGGCGTGCAAGGTTTCCCCAAAGGAATAGTCCTCAGGAGGAGATGCTGATGGTATAGATTCTTCAGCATCAGAATCCTCATGGGGGGAAGAGACTATTCATTTTCAGAAGAGGAATCAGAAGAAATAGAAACCTGATCTGAAGATTCATAGAAAGGTGTCTTGCCTAGGCCTCTTATCAGGAGGGGGATTGGAACCCCTCATCAAGGTAATCAAGTCTTCGGGCATTTTGAGCATCTGTTTTTTGGGCATAGAGGACTGACTACATGGCTCTTGAGTTTGTTTGCTTGCTGTAGAAGGTGCTTTAGTCTTTGCCTTTGAATCTGAAGTCGTTTTAATGCAAAGATGTTCAGGTCTGAATACACCCTCAGAAGCCGGTACCTGCTCAGCGGCTCCAGACCCATCTGAAGGATTAGCGTCCGAGGCTCCAATACCTTGTGTATCCAGCAGCATGGCTGACTCCATGTGGGAGTTGGTAGCGGCCTGCGACTCTAAAGTAGCGGGCGTCAGGGGCTGCGATAGCGCCTCACTGAGAACAGGCGAACCGGCGACTGGCTTAGGAGAAGCTTCGTCGTTGGTTTTGGGCCTCGGTTGTTTTTCTCTATCTTTTTCTTTCCATTTTTTGTAAACTCCAGTAGTCGGATGGCTATCTGATGACATTTCAGGGTAATTAAAATCGGCGTCCAAAAAAGTTTAAGGCAAAATCATACAGACGCTTAATAGTGCGTTGGTTAAATCTAGCACAAAACTGACAACCAGAAACGTTGTGATCAGGGCAAGGAATAAAGTAAGAATGAAAATCCTTATGAGGTATTTGCTTCCCACAAGAAATACAGTTATTAACTTTTTCCGACATCGGTCTGGAGCGAGAAAAAAGTTTCCCCAATGGGATACTTAGCTTTACTGAAGACTTCGGATCTGAAACTCAAATATGAAAATCTCAGGAGTCGGCCGACCGGCACTTGCGAACTGCTTCTGCTTCGGGCACCGCGCGTCAAGAAAGACTGAAGAAAATGGCATCAGCTGCTTCTTTTATACCCCTGACGGCCTGACGTCAGGGAAGGGGTGACAGCAGCCGACCCAAGACTTTGGAATTCAGGCCAGCTGAGGGCAACCTGTCAGCAGGATTACCCAAATATAATGACTGCAACAGTGAAAAACGAAGAATATCTGTCATTAAATGAGACATTGGCTGGTCTAACATCGACCATTGAGATGCTAGCAGCCATTGAAGGATTCACATGTGATATCTCGCTAACGGGACTAGAGTGATAGAAGCTTCCACAGACCCTAGGGCCTGTAGTAGAAGCCTTTCTCGTACTTTGATGTTGCAAACAATATGGCTGACTTGGCCTTTTATCCTTTGTAGTCTCTCTGTGGGAAGGGATGTGATGGTCATGGTCATGTTTAACCTTGCTCTGATGAACTCTAGCTGTTGACATGACTCCAAGTTTACTGTAATGCCTAGATTGGTACAGAGCTGAAAAGTGTAATCTTGAGCCTCCTCGAGGAGATGCCTGGTGGGAGTAGTAAAGAGACAGTTGTCTAGGTATGGAAACACCCAGAATCCGTGCAGTCTGAGATGAGCTGCAACCACTGCCATGCATTTGGTGAACACCCTGGGAGCTGTGGTGAGACCAAAGGACAGTGCTTTGAATTGGTAGTAACTGGCTCCCAAGCCAGAAGTGCAGATATCTTCTGAACCGTTTGTCCATTTTTATGTGGTAATATGCATCTTGAAGATCTACACAGCACATCCAATTGTCTTTTCCAAAAAGGGAAGGATAGACTGAACCATGGCCATCCGAAATTTGGTGTGCTGAACTAATCTGTTCAGCCTGCTGAGATCCAAGATCGGTCTCCATTCCCCTGTCTTCTTTGGCACTAAAAAGAACCTTGAGTAAATTCCGGATCCTAATTGGTCTGGTGGGCCTGCTTGGATGACTCTTCTGGAGCAGTTTTTGAATTTCTAACACTGTTGCTTCCCTGTGACTAGGTGGAACATCCAGTGTTTTGGTCACAGCTTTTGGCTTAACTAGAAAGGGAACATTGTAACTTCTGGTTATAATCTTCTGCACCTAAAGATCTTTTGTTATCTTTAGCCAGGCATGTTAGTACAGGGATAATTGCCCCAAGACTACTTCCAGAGGATGGCAATCGGGCTTCCTTTCAGGAACACTGATAGATTTCCCAGAGGAGGAATATCTGGGACCCTGATGCTACGGGCCACTCCTGCCTCTTCCTTGGCATCTTCCACTACTGCCTCACCCTCTGCCCCAGGAGAAGTCAATGCCAATGTGTCCTTGAAAGGCCTTTTGCACTTTTTAAAACCGCAGCCTCCTACTCCACTGGTTCCTGGAATAAGGCCACTGGGGAGTGGAAAAGCAAATGCCTACAGGAGAAAGAGTCTTTCCATCTTTCTCACATCTGGCTAAAGTCTCTTTAACTTTGGGACCAAACAGGGATGTTCCATCAAATGGAGAATTGATGAAAGAAGACTTAAATGGCTCTGCAAACTCACATAAATGCATCCAAGCGTGTCTTCTGATGGCTAGGCCTGAATCCACAACTCTCATTGCCCCTTCAGCAGCATGTCCAATTAGCCTCATGGACGAGTTGGATATCGATTCTAGGTTTGTGAGTTGAGAATTAGAAGTTATGTACCTACCATAACGTTCCATGTTAGTTGTCTTCTCTCGCCTTCTTTCTTGCTGGATGGGTTCGGAGCCGATCCTCGGCTCCGACTCGGCACTTGCTTTAGCTTAGGAACTCCTTTTACCAGCTCGAGGCAACCCTCTATCCCATGATGCAAGGCGGAACTACCTCAGATCTCGTTTGGTAGCTAACCTACCCTGCTAAAGACTATCCTAACATAATTAGGAACATAAGATCCTAATAGAAGTCCTCATATGAAGGCTCAGGAGGAAACAACCTAATAGGAACTCTTCAAGATCTGTCCTGGCCAGGGGGAAGGAGGGAGGGATGCAAGAAAGAAGGCGAGAGAAGACAACTAACATGGAACGTTATGGTAGGTACATAACTTCTAAATGTTAAGTTGTCAATCTCGCCTTCATTCTTGCTGGATGGGACCGTGTCCCTAGCACCTGTATCCCGGGTGGCTCAATGGAACAGACTCTTGAGAACTGTGGAACCAAAACTGGCCCTATCTCTGGAGGCCAAGTCCAATTTGTAATGAGAGACAAAGGTATGCGGCGTAGCCCATGTAGCTGCTGCACAAATGGTATCAATGGGTAGTCTATCCTGAAAAGCTGCAGAAGTGGATAGACTCCTGGTTGAGTGTGCTTTTGGCTTAGAAGATAGCTGCTTGCCTCTGAGAGAGTATACATACGAAATAGTGGAAGTTAACCATCTGGATAAGGTCACTTTAGAGACTGGAAGACCTATCCTGTTTTCTGCATAGGAGACAAATAATTGGTCCGATTTTCTGAATTGTTTAGTTCTATGCAAATAGTACCTGAGCTGACGATGGACATCCAAAAAATGCAGTTTCTGTTCAGCTCTGTCGGAATAGTTTGGGAAAAAGACTGGTAGGTCTATAGATTGGTTAATGTTGGTTTGAGATACGACTTTGGGAAGAAAGGAAGGGTTAGTTCTTAATGATATCCTGTCCTTATGAAAAACCAAATAAGGGGAACGAATGCAGAGAGCTTGAATCTCAAACTCTTCTTGCAGAAGTGACAGCCAGTAAAAATATAGTTTTCCAGGTCAATAATTTCAAAGAACATGAAGCAGACGGTTCGAAGGGAGGTAGTATCAAGGATGCCAACATTAAGTTTAGATCCCATTGCGGAGGAGGATGCTTTATAGGTGGTTTTAGGAGAAAAACTCCTCTCAGAAAGGCCTTGCATAATCTATGAGACATAATGTTATTGTCATGCAAGCCAACATGATACTTGGAAATAGCAGCCAGTTGTACTTTGACTGTAGATGACGAGGATCCTGAATGAAAAACCTCCACCAGGAAATCTAAAACCGAATGTACAGGAGCAGTAAAGGGGTCAATATTTTTGGAATTTGCCCAAATAGAAAAAAGTCGCCACTTGCTAGCATAAACAGTCCTAGTGGACGACTTCAAAGACGACACTAAAATGTCTCTGACTGAGTCCGAAATCATCGGTAGCCTGGCTAGGGTAGGAAGTGGAGCAACCAAGCAGTGAGGTTGAGAGAATGAATGGCTCGGTGCTGCTGACCCGACTGGTGGATCAAGAGATCCGGAACTGGGTCCAGATGCCAGGGCTGCACCAGAAGGTGACGATGCAGAGACGGAAACCAAATTTGTCGAGGCCAATATGGGGCAATGAGGATCAACTTGGCTCTCAAAACAGTGGCTTTCTGAATGACTTGTGGAATCAAGGGAAAAGGAGGAAAAGCGTACAGAAGTCCCCGGGGCCAATCCTGGGTTAGAGAGTCTCTCAGGGGTTGGCCTGGAAGGGGAAAAAGAGTGAAAAAATCGGGGCACTTGTTGTTTTGCGGAGTAGCAAAAAGATCGCAACAAGGAGTGCCCCACTTCAGAAAAATCTGATCCACTACAGATTGATTGAGAGACCACTCGTGAGGCATCAGAATGGATCTGCTCAGCCTGTCCGCTAAAAGGTTGGACCTGCCGGGGATGTGCGTTGCTATCAGAAACCGCTGAGAAGAGATCGCCCATTGCCAAAGTCTGAGAGCTTCTCGACATAACGGATAGGACCTGGTCCCGCCCTGTTTGTTGATGTACCAGACCACGGACATGTTGTCCGTTTGTACTGCAATAGTTCCCGTGGGAAGAAAGTCGTTGAGGGCTTGCAACGTTAAAAGCACTGCTCTCATCTCCAGGACATTTATGTGCAGATGGTATTCTATGGGTTGCCATGTCCGTGGACCATCCTGCCCTGATAATGCCCCCACCCGATCAGAGAGGCATCCGTAGTGACTGTGGCAACTGGAGGAGGGGAATAAAGGGTCGGCCCTGATGAAGAAGAGGGAAGATATCCACCAGTTCAGATGAGCTCTGCACGACTGTGTGACCAAGATTTCGTGCCTCATCGGGAGACTGTGGTACGACCACTGCGTGAATAGCATCCACTGCAGAAGACGCATGTGGAAGCGAGCCAGTGGTAGAAGAACAATGGCCGCAGCCATAAGACCTAGAACCTTCAGTATAAATCTGGCTTTGATCTTGTTGCTTTGCAATAGAAGCGAGCAATTTTGGATGTCCAGAATTCTTTGCTCTGTTAGTCTGGCTATCATTTTGACGGTGTTTAATTCTGCGCCTATAAAGGTGTTAGATTGGCAAGGCAGCAGAGATTTTTCGAAATTTACTGAAATTCCCAAACTCCTGCAAAGCTGTAGAGTGTAGTCTCTGGACTGAAGAAGCTGACACTTGGTGGTGGTGGAGAGGAGCCAGTTGTCCAAGTAGGGAAACACCTGGAATCCCTGATGTCTCAGATGAGCTGTGACCACTGCCATGCATTTGGTGAACACTCTGGGGGCTGAAGTGAGGCCAAAGGGCAGTGCTCTGAATTGGTAATGACTGGTCCCTAGCCGAAAGCGGAGAAACCTTCTGGAGCGTCTGTGAATCTTTATGTGATAGTACGCATCCTGAAGGTCTATAGAGCACATCCAGTTGTCCTTGCCCAGAAAGGGCAGAATGGACTGAAGCGTGACCATCCGGAATCTTGCCTTCTTGACAAATCTGTTTAGATTGCTCAGGTCTAATATTGGTCTCCAATCTCCCGTCCTTTTGGGGACCAAAAAGAATCTTGAGTAGACGCCGGATCCTACCTGGTCTGCTGGCACAGTCTGGACGGCTCTTTTTTCTAGGAGCTTTGAAACCTCCTGTTCTGCCAAATCCCTTTGACCGGGTGAGATGTCTGGAAGGGATTGTAGAGGTACGGGAAACCTTTTGAAGGGGATTTTGTAACCCTCGGATATGATCGACTGTACCCAACTCTCTTGAGATAGGGATTGCCAGGCTACTGGGTACAGCAAAATCCTTCCCCCGACTGCCTCCAAGGGTGAACAGTCGGGCAACACTTCAGGGATGCTGAAAGGGCTTCTCAGGAAGAGACTCCCTGTTGCCCTGGTTCTGAGGACCCCCCCTGCCTCTAGGGCGGCGTCTATTATTGTTACCCCCTCTGCCTCTGGGGGTAAACTGACCACGTGCGTCCGGTGTAGCTCCTTGGGCTTTTCGGAACCACATCTTCCCCCCCTTCTGACCCTTGGGATATGGTCTAGAAGGAGTGGAAAACTGGACTCCAACGGCAGAAAGAGTTTTACCGTTCTGCTCACACCTGGTCAAGGTATCCTTCACCTGAAGTCCGAACAAAGCCGAACCATCAAAGGGGGTATTAGTGAAGGACGCCTTAAAGGGGTCCGCAAAATTACAAAGCCGCATCCAGGCTTGGCGTCTAAGAGCAACTCCTGTGCCTGCGGCCCTGCTCGCTCCATCGGCCGCATAGGATATGAGCCGCATGGAGGAGTTAGATATGGAATTCAGGATTGCAAGCTGCGAGGCAATCTTTTCCTGAGCCCCAGCAGCAGAAGGATCCTGGACTACTTCACCCAGTTCTTTGAGAATATCTCGTTGAAGCCTGGTGAAGTGACAAAGATAATTCAGCGAGCATAGCAAAAGTCGCTGAAGAAAACATCCGCTTTCCATACCTGTCCATGGTCCTAGAGTCCTTGTTAGGAGGATGGACAGGTACTGAAGGATCCGCCAGTTCCTTCTTAGTGGCCGCCGCCACCATAGCATCCACAGAGTCACCCTTGGAAAGGAACTGTTTTTCCGTAGGGGGCGTGGTGAATTTGGGTGGGCTCCTGGGGGCAGGTTCCCCAGAATCTGGAGCCGCCCGCCTTCCGAGCCACTACCTGCATCAGTGGGTCGAAGGCGGAGACACCCAGGAGGTGGAGGGTCGGGATCCAAAGCCTCCAGGTATGCCGTCTCATCCTCGGAGGGGTCAATGGAGGCCAATTCCCCTCTGTTTGAGGAGCTCAAGGATGTCTGAAAAGGAGACATCCTCAGAGGGGACCTTGGGGAACCCTCCGACTCATCTAAGTCGGTATCAGATGTAGTAGACTCAGGGGAGTCCGTGTGTTTCCTCTTACACGTCCTCTTCCTAGGGGGTTCCCCTGCAGGATCAGGAGAAACCTCGGAAGAGGAGGAAATTCCCAATGGGGAAACCTGGGGCGATGGATCCCTGGGCCTGAGAGCAAGAGGCTGGCAAGAGGCGTCTGCAGGCACTGATGAGGGAGGAGCTAGAGGGATGGACCGTTGACCAGGCTCAGAGGCCAGGACACTCCTCATCACCTCAAAGGCTCCCCTCCCCGGGAGGCTGGAATATCCCCGCTCCGAGGAAACAGGAATGCCCGGCTCCACTGAGAGGGAAGGCTCCAAGGCCGATGTCGGCGCCGAGCTTACCAAAGCCGAAGCCCCGAGAGGGAGAGCGGGGTCGGACAAGGGTCCGATGCCACTAGCCCCCTCGGAGCCGACAAGGGAAACCCGACGACCGGATCCCTCCAAGGAAGGTCTCAAGGAGGAGATCGGAGCCGAGGATGACGGAGCCGAAGGATGTATCGGCTCCGGCACCGAAACAGTCGCTGTCCCGAGAAGCTCCGGCTCCGAACTCTGAAGTGGAGTCGGAGGAGGAAGTTCAAGGGGTGAGGCTATAGCTGAAGTCTGTTGAGACGGGCTATGGAGCATTTGGGCCAGTGCCTGAGACTTCAACAGCCTGCTTACCACCCTCTCCAAGTCGTGGTCAGACAGCCTGGAAGATCTCGAAGATCGGCTCCGATGGCTCCGCTCCGACAAAAGGGGAGACCCCGGAGCCGAGTGGATATTCAGTAATGAAGGGGACCGAGATCTCTTTCGGGACGGAGCCATCGGAGCCGAAGACCCCTGAACACCAGATGGAGCCGAAGGTTTCTCGGCTCCGATGCTGGATAAGGTGTCGGCTCCAGCCGGAGCCGACAAGGCTACAGTAGATAAGGTATCGGAGCCAGCCGGCACCGAACCCACTTCGAGGCAGATACATCGGTTCCAGCCGGAGCCGATCTCGGCTCCGACGGAGCCGGAGCCACCGGAGGAGGCTTGGAAACTGAAGCCTGAGCCTTCGGTGGCTTAGAAGGTTTCCCAGACCCTGCTTTAGAGGGAGAACCTTCTGGCTTAAGTAAGCCACGGAGGATAAGTTTATTCCTCCTCTCCTGCAGGACTCTCTGGCTAAAAGAGTGACACAAAGCACAGGAGTCCTGCAGGTGCAAAGGCCCCAGGCAATAAACACAAGAAGTGTGACCGTCTGTCAGAGACATTTTCTGACAGCACGAGTCACACTTCTTGAAGCCTGAGACCTTGCCTTCCCTAGACATATCCTAGGAGGAAGAAAACACACACAAACCCCAACAAACACACAAAATTAATCCCCTACACAAACACACAGGAAGGGATTAAGAACTGGAGTTTTAGGCCTAACTAAACTTTACACTAAAAGTTTAAAAAGGGTATAAAAGTTTTAAAAAACAAGGGAATAGGGTGGGCTGTAAAACTACTACAGACTATACTATGACTAAAAGGGAAAAATAAAACCCTAACTAAGCTTCTCTTTCTTTGACAAGAAATTCACTTACCTCTGCTGGTAAAGGAGACCTCTTTCGCTAAGCGGCAAACGAGATCTGAGGTAGTTCCGCCTTGCATCATGGGATAGAGGGTTGCCTCGAGCTGGTAAAAGGAGTTCCTAAGCTAAAGCAAGTGCCGAGTCGGAGCCGAGGATCGGCTCCGAACCCATCCAGCAAGAATGAAGGCGAGATTGACAACTTAACATGTCACTTTGTCTCGAACTCCTTCAGCTACTGCTCCTGAAAGGGTATCTGAAAGTTCTTTTATCAGATCCTTCTGCAATCTGGTAAAATGTGCCATGTAATTAAAGGACTTAACAGCGAAGGTCGATGAAGCGTAAACGCACTTCCCAACACTATCCATAGCCCTACATTCCTTATTAGGGGGATGGACAGTGGGACTTTCGTCGGCAAGTTACTTCTTAGAGGCTGCCACTACCACCATGGCATCTACTGGAATTCCCTTAGTCCAGTATGGTTGATTTTAAGGGCTGACAATATGCGATATGGTCTCTTACAGATCACCCCAATAGCATAAGGTGACTTCCATGCATGCTGAGCAATCAGTTTGATGGTGTCGTCAGTGGGAGGAGACATTCAGAAGGTGGAGGGCTGAGCACAAAAGGCCTCAAGATATACTAATTCCTCTGAGGAAGGTTTGATAGAAGTCCAGCCACCCCTCTGTTTCAGGATCTCTAGGATGTCCCCGAAGGAAATATCATCAGGGGGAGACTTGGGGAAACCTTCTTCTTCATCAAAAATCAGTATCCTCTCAGAATGACTCCTCAGAGGAGTCCAAATGCTACCTCTTGCACTTTCTCTTCGCAAGAACCTCTTCGGTGGGGTGCTCTTGAGGAAGAGAACATAACCACAGTGGTTAGATCTTCAGCCTTCTGTGCCCTCTGTCCCAGAGAAGAGGCTGGAGGAAGCTCAGGTTGATGGGAAAGACAAGATGTCGATGGGGTAGACAACAACTTACTGCCCACAATGGACAATGCCCTCTCCAAGGCCTGGAGGGCAGACCCCCCCCCCCGTAGAGGGTTGGGAGCCCAGAACTGAAAAGTACTCCTTCGGGACTGTGGTCCCACCCCACACTGAGGAAGCCAGGCCAAAGCCGGGGCCGAGTTTATGAGTGCAGAGGCACTGAGGAGCATGGATGGCTCCAAAAAAAAGCTGAAGACTAAACCATCCCCCCCAGAACCTGCAACAAAGCTATGGCCCTGGGAAGTCTCTGGGTCTGAAACACCCAAAACACTCAAGGTAGTGACTGGTGCCAGAGAAGGGGCTCTAACCAGCATGAAAGCAGTTGAAAGCAGAACTGTCGACACCATAGGCTCTGAAGTCTCAGTGGGAGCTGGAGGAGGAAGGAGAAGAACTGGGCTGGATGTGGACACAGTTCCAGAGGCAATGGCATTAGGAACTAAAGCCGAAGACAATCCCCTGGCCACAAGGAGCTGGTCAACCATCCTCATAATATCCATTTCCGATAGGCTCCTGGTGGATCGGCTGATGGAAATGGACCTGGGAGGATGCTTCTCCAAGAAGGGGCTTGGAGGGTGATCTGCAAAGGGATCTATCAAAGGAGAATACCAGATCTGTGGAAAATTGCTAATGGACAACTCCTTCAGTTCCTGGGCTTTGGGTGTCATAGTGGTAGGAAATGATGTTGTGGACGGTCCCAGAAAAACTCTGTACAGAAGCCGGAGCTGACAGTACTGAGGGTTGAGATGCCTTGGTTGTCGGTTCCAAGGATGCTGTCGGAACCACAGAAGATTTAGACATTTCCGATACCAGTTCTGAGGAAACAGTCAGAACCATATAAGGTCTCTTTTTGGCCTTCTCTCTCTTACTGGAGGAAGCGGAAGAAGTGGAAGGTGAACTAGCCTCTGTTCTGGACCCTGACAGTGACTCTTCAAATTTAGATTTCAAAAGACCTTTTAGAATAAGCTTATTCTTCCAGTTGACTAGTGCCCTATGGCTAAAACTATGACATATGGCCCAGTCTTCCTGTAAGTGTACAGCTCCAAGACAATAAACACAATGAGTATGCCCATCTGAATTGGGCATTTTTCTATCGCACTTAAGACAAAGACATGTGTCTGGAGTGTTTCTCCCCGGGCCTCTGCTGAAAAATGGCTTCATTCCAAGTCAGACTTTCCCAGTAAACAAATGCTAAATAAAATAAAGACACCTCTTAATACCCAAAGGTGCCTTTAGCTGGCTTGTTTGCCATAATGAGAAAACACGAAAACAAATACTCCACTAAACTACACAGGGACTAACTATTCTGTCATTTTTTTAAAGGAATTAGAAAAGGGAATCTATAGAGGATAATGAAGTAGCAACAATGATACAGAAGAAATACCAAAAGTAAATGGGAAATGTACCAAGGTAGAGGAAAACAGGATCTCTCGTACACTAACAGCAAAAAGGAGGACTGGATAGAAAACAAATTAAAATTTTAATATAAAGAAGAAAGGAAGTAACTTACAGAGAAGAAACTGCTTTCCTCAAGAGCTCATAGGAGACGCATCTGGCACACTTTGAAGTGGTAAATGAGATCTATTTGGTGAAAAGCATTATGGGTAGAGCTGAGCTCTAGAGGTTTTTGGTACGGGCGAGCTGGAATAATGGCAGAGTTGGTTCAGAGGTTTCGGAACCAAACCACTGTGAAGGACTATGTGAAGATTGACAACATCAGATTCATTATTACAAGTTTATGCTTTTTTGACTGGCTTGTCCACACTTTAAAACCTGCATTAGGAAATCTGATAAAGAGTCTAAATATCACAAACAAAATTTATTATTACTAGGCATGTCTGCTTCAGCTAACATTTACAATTGCTAGTTAAAATATGCATCGCTAAATTACGTGCTTGTTATGGTCCCCATTAATGGTTCAGTCTTGGTAACCATTTTTTACTGCTTTTTTTTTTAGTTTAATCTCCAAAGCTATATGCACTTCCTCTCAGGATAGTGCTGCTATAGTTGATCTGCGATATGATGGGAATACTTGATTGCCTCACTGCAAATGGATTGCCATTATCGACTTACATGGTCTGAAAATGGTGATAGACTCAAAAAGCAGTACATAGGTTCTGAGCTCCCAGGAACTTGAAATAATACCAGAAGTCCTGAAACCACACCTTCCACCCAATAAGAAAAACCTCAGCCTGCTTTTCAGATTTACAATCTAGATGGATGGCAGTATTCATTCCTTTACTCCATAACTCTCTAGCCACACTGCACATGTGCAGATTGGCTGCCACTAACAAGGCAGCTATACCCCACTTCACTTCCCCTTCCACCCCCAATTTCCCAGCTATCTCCCAGAATCTGCAATTTAAACCACTCCCCTCCTGCTGTCACCCCAAAAATCCCCTTCTCTTAAACAGATATCTACCACCAGTAAACTACCTCTACTTAATACTTTTTACTATAAGGCTCTACCATTTCTCCTAGTTACTACAACCTGTACTAATGTTACTCCTCTTTCTTCCTTACTCATCACAACTCATAGCTGATAACCACTTAAAATTCAGCTTCTCCTAAACTGCCTACCCTCCATTCATCTCTCATCCATCCTCTTCTACAGTTTTCATCAGTCATAAGCTACACCCCTTTACAGGTCAGCTTTCTCCACCCTCCTATCTTTATCGTTAAAAAAAATTCTCACCCTACTCACTCTAGATGCCCATATCAGATCAAAGCCTCTTCACCTAACAACCTCAGTCATTGCAATACTTCTAATAGGGAGTACTAAACCTAAATCAGCTCCCTCCCCCACAGCTTGCATCCATCACGCTCTCTCTTTCTTCATAATCCATACTCACTTGTGTCCTCATTAATGCCCATCGTATCAAAAATGAAACTAACTAAAGCCTTCACCCTACACCATAATTTAGACATTTTTGAATAACCAAATCTTGGCTCAAATCCAATAACCCAAACTTCCAACATCTCCTGTCCTTTCACAATATCTTTCAGGACTGTAGACCTGGGGATACTTTAGGTGGGGGAACAAAAATCCTCCACAAAACAATATTAACCCTATCATCCATACCCACGTCAGTGTCAAAGCTTGCTCAGACACAAACCTGGATTCTTTTAAAATTTCCATCAGCAAATAAAAAATTCCCTTTACTTGGCCACAGCATACCTCTCATCCCATCCTCAATAATAAAACCCACCTCCCTCATCTACAACATTCTTGTCTTCATCCCCAAAAAACAGACAGACAAAGCTGACTATGGCCTTTTACAACTAACCACTGAACCCACAAAGCCAAATCACAGATGTAATTTTCACTTTACCATTGACTTTCTCAACACTAACTGAACTCCCTCCACCCCAGAGCAATCACTGTTCTATCATCTTCACCATCAGAAAACAATCCACAAAACTCCTATCTATCCTCAAAACGTTCATACTTCAACCCTCTGAACACACAGTCAACCTAAAAAAAAATATCTCATTCTCATGGACTACCATTCTCTCCAAAGAAGACACCAATATTCATGATAACATCCTGACCATAACTTTCCTTCACGTACAAAACCACTTCTTAGCAGAAATAAATAAGATATCTACAGTGAAAAATTCAGCTGGATAACCAAATAACTCAAATGACCATTAAAACTTGGGTGTAAAGCTTGACACTAATGGAAATCTGATCCTTCCACTACCACTCAAGCCCATTTCAATACCCTCAGAAACTTAGCCAAACAATCCAACTGAAAACACAAATCCAACCTACTCAAAAACCTAAAAAACCGAACTCCTACAATCTCCAAACAATTCTGGAGAAAAGATAATGTAATTACAGGTCAAACGACTCACAATGGTTCCAACTCCTTTGGCTTTTTGCAATGTAGCAAAACCAAACTCAGTCCCATTGACTTCCTCCAAAAATTTAACAACCTCAAGGACTTCTGACATGGCATAAATAAAGACAAGATGCTCCTGTACAGCTTCCAAGGTAAAAGAGGATAAAAACATCTAAAAAGTTGCTTTAAATAAGGGTAAAGTAGATTTATGTTAAGGACTGGTAATCAATAAAACAGAGTGCCTGTCCCAAAAACACAAAGCAACTAGCAAAAATAAGACATCCATGAAGTTTAAAGATCACATCTGTAACAGGTTGATCCGCATGGCAGATATGGGCCAAGTAAACAAGTCTTGGCTGTAGGCCACACCAACTAACCAGCAACTGGTGCTTCAGCTAATATCACTACAGATCCATAAAGTGATAGACAGAAGGTGCAGCAAAGAGGGATGAGGAAATCCAAAGGACACCATCAGTTCACTTCAATGATACAGCTTTGCTCCAGCAGCAAAACTCCAAACTGTGTAAGAGGCATGCCTTGAAAGTCATTATGAGGAATTGTGGGAAGAGCAATCAAATAGACTGGATCAGGCTACGAGAAAATATTCATCTGACTGTGATACCAGAGTGCCTCAAAAGAGGGAACTATTGAGGTTTTGTCTAGAAGCATGTTGGGTGGGGTCCCTGAAGACCCTATTCATATACAGAAGGCCCACATAGTAGCTGGCCTCTCTGCTGGAGTGACAGTGATAATTTAAGGCACAAAACAGGTATGAGTCATACCAACTCAAAGAGGAACTACTGGCCAAAAAATGGAAGCCAGGAAAAGTTGGTAAAGCTGCTGACCATCAAATTAGAATAATGACTAATCTGATGTGACAAAGCAGAAGACAGGAAAAGTCTTTTCCAGCTATACTGCTGTGCAAACACCAGAGACTTAAACTGATTTATCTAATATATATATATATATATATATATATATATATATATATATATACACACATACACAGGCCTTATTGCGAACAGGAAGCAAGAAAGACATTTCTAGATGTCCAAGATGCTTTTAACTTCTTGAAAACACATGGAGTGGAGGTGCCTCATCAAGATGGACAACCACAGGCAGAAGTGGAACAGACATCACAGACTAATGCATCTCCTGGATTGACAAAGGCTACTAATCCCAAAGGAAATTTTTCAATATTTGAAAAGTCAGCATGGTTGTGGAAAAAACAATGATTTTTCCATCACAGTAAGGCTTTTCTCTGTTGTTGAGCTAACCAGATCCAAGTAATCAGTCTCAGCAATAAGGCATCTCAGTTACTGTGGAACTATCATATCAGATGGTAGGTAGGGAAGAATTAACATATGGTGCCTAGAAGAAAGAAGGCAAGGGTACAAGAACTATTTGTAGAACTTTAGTACAGCCCAATATACAAGGAAATATAAAAGGGATATAAGCTGTAAATCATGATGTCGGCTGAGGTTAGTTTACCTGAGAAGCAAAGCACTGAATTGTTATAAACAGTTTGTAAAATTTATCCATGGATCTCAAAGAATGCAGACAATGAGAGAGAATCTTGTTTTGAACTGATATGGCCATTAAAAACAGATCCTAGAGACTGCATGGATAAAGATTCATTGATTCTATTTCAGCAGTTCTTGAACAGGAACAATAATCATTGTCTGATAGCCAACATGAAACCAACAATATGTTGTAACAGTGTGAAGCGCTGCAATCCATGCCAGGGAGAATAGGGCAATGCATATGTAACATATGCTAGCAGTCAGCTGGAGTTTTGTAAATAATTTTGTGTCATTTGACTATCACGCTGACTTGTACAGATGCTTGTGCTAAAATGCATCAACAGTGTTATTATAACTAATTAAATGTTTAAGTTTAAACAAAGAATTCTAAAATGGAAGAGTAGAAGTTTTTAAAATTAGTCTAGAATTTTAAAATTATAAAATACTGCAAAAGATCTTAGCAAAGCTCTGAGTGTGCATTGTACCAGAGTCAGGTGATCAAATTTGATGTCATTCCATAACCAGCATTAACAGGATGGAACTCACAGCAGCTGGTTTTGTTTTGTTTTCTTTGCAACCTGATATAAACAACTATGCAAGCTATCACAGTCAGTTGAGTTCATTTTCCTGTTGAAAGCTGATCAACTTGCCTTACCGAAATAAGCATCTCAGCATCCTATCTTGCCTTGCTGTATTAAGTTTATCTACTGAACAGTTATTCTTTTAGACAGTCAGGAAATACAATGAGATTAATTAGGTAGTGTTTCTCTGCATCTATTTGAATCTGTCCAACTGCGTTATTTTTATTTCTCCTGTGACTGAAACTCTGACGCTTATTGTACTTAGATATTTAGTACTCTCATGTTTTCCAGTTATAATTTATTATTAAATATTTTTATACCTTTCATTGTGGCTGGTCTTTTAGAGAATACTTTAAAAATCTTGAGAGTACATGGGTTATTTTAGTGATGCCTTGGCCACATCGAAAAGCCTGGCTGCTTTGGTTATACTCTACCGTTTACATGTTAATATTGATTATACTCAGTATAATTGGAAACCTTTGTAAGAGCCTGACAGTGATTGACTGGTGGCAGCGATGCTACCTTAGAGTCTGGGCAGAAGGGATACAGCTAGTAAATTTGTACCATCCTTTCCCAGAAGTGTGCATGTATGTGAGAAAATCGAATACCCAGGTAAGGGTTTGTCAACTACTTGGAACTGGATCTGGAGAGAGAGAGAGAGAGAGAGAGACAGTGTCCAGTCTCAGGTCTGGAACAGGTTTCTTGTGTGCTCCTGGGGAAACTGTGCTTGATGCAGAGAGCTGCATTTGAAATACTGTGCAAATCCATTCCTGTTCTTATTGACTGTTTCTCACCAGTGTCAGTGGTGAGGATTGAGACTACTTGATTACTGGCCCAAGGTAAAAAGAGGCAGTCACATATGTATACACTTACAATGCTATAAAGACCATCATATGTTCTTTGTTTATTAATAAGATAATTGTTGATCTCTTCTTAAAGCCAGAGTGGGGCACTGGGTATTCTAACTAACTAGTTTTAACTCAATTAAAGTGAAACTGCAAAATTGCTGGGGAACAAACATAATTAGCAGGCAGACAGAAGCAGTCAAAGCTTTTAGAGGGCAAACTAGGCCTTTCAGAATCTGTGTAAAGGGGCTGGGAACATAACTAGTGAAATATGAGTGATACAGGAGTGAAGATTACAGTATGAGACGTCAATGGGCTTGTAAACATTCATAAAAAAACAAATATTGCAGTACACAAACATGCAGAGAGACGATATACTTGCCCTGAAGAAAACCCACTTAGGGGCTACTGAACACAAAGTATTGTTAAGAGCAAGGTACAGCTGAAGAGCTTTTTCAAAAAAAGAAAAAGCCAGGAGCAGCAGAGCATGGGTAGTGACAGTGAGTATCACTAAATAGTGTTGAAAAAACTCTAACGGACACTAAAGGGAGGTATGCAGCAATTAAAGGCAGATAATTAAAATAACTTGGTACTTACAATTCGATCAATGTATCTCCCTCAGGTTTTACAAAAGAGGAGTTTCATGCCAATATAGTTAAGTTGCTGGAGTTTCAAGATGGGATATTTGCTTGAGATACTGGAATGTGTTCACAAACAGAAGCCGCGGTGGTGCAGCGGTAGCGTTGTCACCTCACAGCAAGAGGTTCTCCCATTCGATTCTCGGCTGGAGCGCCTTCTGTGTGGAGTCTGCATGTCCTCCCCGCTGTCGAGTGGCGTTCGAAAGACATACGTGAATGGGTGCGTCTTTGTTGAAGGTTGGGCGTCGAGTTGGCACGTCAGCACTGTAAAAATCTACTGCCAATCATTAGCAGACCAGAGTTCCACTGTGGCGACCCCTAACAGGGAAAAGACGAAAGAAGAACAACAACAACTGGAATGTGTTCACAAGAAGATGTGATGCGAGTGCCCACACAATGTAAAAGACAGTGACTAGATTAGTATGGTATGTACCACCCTAACTTAGAACAGTAGATTTAGGGGACACAGCAGATTGTGACCCATCTGAAATATTTACTTTTATCTCTGATAAGACTTCAATGGTAGCCAGGTTGGACAGGACATATACTTCTGTTGAACATAAGAACATTGTTTAGAGCTTGAAGGTGCTTTCAACCTGTCTGTCAGATCATGTCCCTATCATTTTAAGCATTACAAATCCAAGCAAAAAGAGATATGACACACATTGGAGATTTCCAACATATTACCTTAAACAGAGAAAGTTTCAGGAAGAATGCAGGGGGGGGGGGCTTACAGAACACAATAAAGAGTCTCGTGGAAGAGAAAGAAATGATAATAGACAAATGGGATCAGCTGAAGGAAAATGTTGCTACCCTTCTGAAGGAATACAGAGTAGCAGACTAGTTTGTGTCTTTCGGCTTTTCCTGGCTAGGGGTCGCCACAGCGGAACTCCGGTCCGCTAATGATTGGCAGTAGAGTTTTACGTGCTGGCTTGCCGGGCCTAACGCATGACCTTCAACGAAGGAACGCCCGTTCACGCATGTCACCACACAGAAGACGCTCTAACTGAGAATCGAACGGGCAACATCTAACTGTGAGGCGACAATGCTACCGCAGCACCAACACCGCAGTACTACAGAGTAGCAGACTAGAAGAATAAATAATAGAGTAAGCTAGAAAGTATGAAAAGGAGAAAATGGACAAACAGAGGATGTGCAGCATGAGAATATAACAAGAAAAAAAGAACTCACAGCATCAATCAATCATAAATTGCAACGTAGGGCTGAAGGGTTAAAGAATAAGTTTTCCAAAACAACAGAGGATGCGAGAGAAAGTAAGCTAGAGATCATGGAACAGAGAAGGCAGACAGAGAGAGGATGTGCAGCTCAAAAATATATTAAGAAAAAAAGATCCAATAGCATTGACTCATCACCAGCCTATCAAAAAAAAAATGTTGGCCAAAAAACGTAGACAGAGCGCAGAACAGACCAGACCTTTCAAGTCAGACAGTGGAAAAAGTTAAACAGTCAAACCAATACTGCAGGAGTTTCAGGATTATTGTTCACTACTGTACTCGGGTTTGGAAATGGGGGAACAGTAAGGCTGTCAGGTGGGTGGCACTACTGTTAAGAGAAATTACAAAAAGATTAAGTGAAGGACCTGATATTTGGATTATCTAGAAGGAAATCTCCTTGGACAGATGGTCTACCATTAGATTTCTATATGGTAATACAAAGACCTTTTAATGAAATTTTACAAACTAAGAAAGTCTCAGTCTCCTGTAGAAAGGTGGTAACAGTTGTGATATAAAAGCAAGGAAAAGACCCAGTGCTCCCAAATTCCTGTGTCTATATCAATTTTAAACCACAATTCTTAAGGGTTTAATGGACCTTATTAGCCCACTGTTTAGCACAGTATATTCCTTCAGTAGTGGATGACAGAATGGGGTTTGTACATGGTAGACTGATCTTTGATAACATATCAAGAGTAATAGGTAATGCAAGATATTTAAGGAAAGAAAAAGGTTTGGAGGCACATTTCATGGATTTGGTAATTGAAATGCACCACGGAGTGGAAGCAAAAGTGAAAATGACACACAGACTTGTAACTCCTTTCTTGATACAAAGGGGAACCAGACAAGATTGCCCCGCATCACCCATTCTTTTTGCCTACTTATCAAGAACCACTACATACTAGTACAAGACAATATAAGATACATGGATATAAAATGGGTGGTCTAAATCAAAATGGTTGCATATGCACAGGATATAGAAAAATGTCTGGGGATACAATAAGTTGAATGGGTTATTAGAAACTTTTGTGAAATTCTCAAGATATAAAGTGAACCTGGGGAAACATACCCAATTCAATATCAGGCCACAATACCCTCAAATTTGGAAAAATAATTATTTCGAGTACCTAGGGGTCTGGCTACGTGACTCAAAAGAACAGTCCTCCACAAACACCTCTAGAGGCTGTCTAGAGAAGACAAAGGGAGAAACTGAAATGGAAAAAGTTAAATCTTGAAATTGATAAGAAAATTCAGGTTGTGGCCTACTTCTTGCTACCCATATGGTTATATTTGTTTCAAGCTTTTGCTAAATATTATCTGAAAATGTTGCGCCTAACTTTCAAAAATATGGTTTCTTTCTTTTTTTTTTTTTTGTAAGAGGAGCAAAGCCCAGAGTTTTGTAGAATATATTAACACTGGCAGAAAAGCTAGGGGGGATTTGGGGGTAGTAGATCCTGAAAGATATTTATATGCAGTGATGGTATATAAATTTGTACAGTTAGTTGGCTGTCAGACTAAATGGAAAACTGTATGCTTGGGGGCCCTAGGGATCCAAAGTGAGAGAGCCCTGGAAACATTATGGGAGAGGCATTTGGCAAGAAGAAACGGTAAAGAAGGAGAAGTCTGAATAGTTTGCTGTGCCAATGTCGAAATAAATAACACACAAAATCTTGGTACTTCTATCTGATCCCAATATGGTACTCTAGGATAGGTATCCCTCATGAGGAGGGCTTTAGGAACTGGAAGATGAAGGAAAGTGCTCTGAGGTACTGGGAGCAAGATACATTTCAACAAACTTGTATGAGATGGGAGGATGTTAGGCAAAAATTCCATCTGAGAGAAAGAGACAGATTAGAGTATGGAATGCTGGCAGCTGGCAAAAGAGTTGGAATATATCCACCACTATTCTCCATTTTGTGGTAACAGTTGCTAATAGTCACTTGCAACAGGCAGATATGAAACGTTTAACAAGTTGGATACACAAAGCTTTGGACAAAATGATAAGACAGACCGTCTTAATTGGAAAGAGGGATATGCCACTGAGCTCCTCTCTTGTATATCAGGTCATCAGTGTTGCAGATTAGCCAACTAGTCGGATATGCAAATAAAAAGAGGAGGTTTCAAATCTTCACTTGGAGAGGTCTCCATAAATATTTTCACATCCTTGTAAAATTAAGATTAAATCATATGTTTCCTTAGATAACTGAGATGTTGGAGGTGTAAGGGAACAGAAAGAGGCACCTTAAAACACACATTTTGGGGTTGTACTAAACTCCGAGATTACTGTTGCTGGGGCTGACGATGACATGCATCTTAGCCCAAAGAGGAAAGCAGCTAAAAAGACAATAACATATAGTCACAGAGTTAGTTAAAGGCAAAACAGGTACACTAGACCACAAATAAAAACTTAATGGAAAAATGGAAACATTGATTGGAATGGAATGTATCCACATGAAGCCAAGTAAAGCTGGTTACTGGTTGTCTATTCTGTTAGTTATCTAGTGATCCTCTGGCCACAAAAAGATAAATAGGGAAATGGTGCTTTAGCATAGTGTCCATCAGTGGCTTGTATTTGTTTATCTTGTTGCTGAATTTACATACTGATGTATTAATGAAGTGGTCTAAATCTCAAGATGCACTTGCTCAAAGCATTCCTCAAAATGGAGAACATCGACATTTGTGCTGTAACGGAGAGCTGGTTTAAAGCAGCAGAAAGCACCCCTGCGCTACCAGGCTATAACTCATTCCACACCTTTCGGCCCCAGAGCATGGACCAAAGCTCCAAAGGTGGTGGTGTCTCCATATTCATAAAGGATATGTACACCTCCAGAATAGTAGCCAGCATAACGCATCTGAGATACATCAGGTACAACTAACATTGGGTAAGACGGCGATTCAGGTTGCAACCTGCTATAGGTCACCAACCATGTCCCAAGACTCACTCCACGATCCTAGGCACCTTGGAAACTATTAGGGTCCAACACTCTCACACTAGGTGACTTCAACTACCCCTCCATCAACTGGGAAAAATACTCATGCACCAATACACAGGCCCAACGCTTCCTGGAATTCATCAAGTCCAATGCCCTGGATCAGCTCATTCTTACTCCCACTAGAGGAAGTAACATCCTTGACCTGGTTAATGCTAACATGGGCAACAGTTGCTCTACACCAATAGTCAATTCCTCCCTGGTTAGATCCGACCACAAACAAATCACCACGGAAATCCACAACTCAACCACAGCCCCCACAAAGGTAACCACCATGAAAAACTTCTCCAAAGCTGACTTTGGGCTCCTAAAAACAGAGGTGGCTAACTTCATGGCACCCATGTCAATGGAAAATAGATGCAGGACTGCTGAATCATACACCAATGCATTGTACGAACACATACATAAATGCATGGAACTAGCCATACCCAACAGAACCAACACACTCTATTACAAAAAAAGGAAGCCAATCTGGTGGTCCCCTGCCATTAATAAACTACAACAAAAGGAATAAACTGTTGCAGAAAAAGGTGAAGTCTTAAGACTGGAAAAACTCCCTTATAGACCTTAACAAAAAGTTGAGATCCCTCATTAAAACCTCTAAAAGCCAGCTATGGAGGCAGAATTGCGACAGACACTAAAAAAGAACCACAAAGCCTTCTACAGTTATATCAAGAATCTCCATGGAAATACCCAGGTTTGCTCTGAGTTACTGCAAATGGTACCTCCTATAATGAGCCAACAGATATTGCCAACATACTGGTTGACAGATTCAGTGCCAACTTTACCCCTCTCTCCCCCTAAAGGACCAATCACAACAATGGAAGAATGCCAGCCAACCAGCATTACTGCAGCACAGGTTAAAGCTGCATTGTCCAAGGCCAAGAATACAGCTTCCATGGGACCCGACAATATACCTGGATATGTTCTACATGAACTACAAAGTGAACTGACACCAAATCTGTGTGCCCTGTTCAATCGCAGGCTCACTTCAGGCTTTGTACCTACCAAATTGGGTACTGCTACAGTCATCCCTCTCCATAATGGGGGAGAGGGACTAAAGACCCTGGGAATTAATCACCCCATTAGCCTGATGAGTCTGATATGTAAGGCTATTGAGTGCATCATCATGGACCTAATTAACAAAGATATAGGGACTCTCCAAACTCTAGACCCCATGCAGTTTGGTTTTGTGAAAGGTAGATCATGACTGCTCAACCTGGTTGACTTCTCTGAGTCAGTCACCAGGGCTGTGGATGAGGGCAAACCAGTTCATATAGCCTACCTTGATCTGGGCAAGGCCTTTGATAACATTCCCCACTCAAGAATTACTGATAAACTTACCAAACTAGGCAACAACCCCTATAGCACTAGGCGGGTTGCAAATTGGCTCATAGATAGAACCTACAGTGAGAAAGTAGCAGACTCCAAGTCAGAGTGCCGACCAGTCACAAGTGGAGTCCCACAGGGATTAGTCATCGGTCCTCTCCTGTTTGGCATCTACTTCTCAGAAGTTCAAGCCAACACAGAGGGACTCTGGCTGACCAAGTTTGCAGACGACTGCAAGTTGGGAGCCATTATTAGCTCCCCAAGTGATGTAGACATCCTACAGAAAGGCCTCACTGTCACCAATGACTGGTGTCGAAACCATGGCCTTAAGCTTAATGCCAAAAAATGCGTAGTCATCCCCTTTGGGAAAAACTCAGTTCCCACTAATTACCACATTGTTGCGAACCCACCGAACACTGAAGGCGTTATAAGAGATCTGTGGACACAGGTTGACAGCAACCTCTCCTTCGACCACCACATTGCCACTGTGGTCAGGAAGTCCTTCTATGTGGCACATCTCATTACCAAGGGTTTTGCATCCAGGAAGAAAGAGGTCATAATCTCTCTCTTTCTACTCTTCTCTCATTAGATCAATCTTCGAGTATAATGCCCCATTTGGCATGTACCTCATTAGACACATGCAACAGTTGGAAAGGCCACAAAAGTACCTCATGAAGAGGATCCTAGGCCTTAAACACATGTCCTACATGGACAGACTCAAAAAACTCCAGCTATTCTCAGTCTCATATCCTCTATTAAGAGGCGATCTCTGCTTGACTTACAAAGCCATGTTTGACCCAGCTCTGTTAGAAATGCTACATCTAAAGAAATTCCAATCCTTCTGCACCACATGCTCAAGAGACCTCAACCTCATTACCACAATCAAGAGAACATGCTGGAGGGACAGGTTGATAACTCAGAGACTGCCCATGCTCTGAAATAGACTTCCCATACATGTCAAGCAGAGCACCTCACTGGCCCTCAAAGAGAAATCTTGATGAGAGGATGGGAAATAGAATGTTCACCCCGGGGATCACTCCAGTGGCTCTCCTTGATAGAGCCACTGGGAACTAACGTTGGGCATCACAATGCCAGGGCACTGGCTCCAGGGCCATTAGCCTAGTACACACCTATGAACCTATAAGTGCTTTAACAGAGTGTTCATCAGTGGCTTGTATTTGCTTATTTACTTTCTGAATTGTTTTACATTAAAAAAAAAATTAGTAACCCCCTCCCCTTAAAACATAACATTAGGAAAATAAAAACCTAAACAATATTCAAACTAACCCCTCCCCCGGCTCCAAGAACCTACTTCTATGATTTCTTTATCACTACACAGACCGCATTGCCCACCCCTCATTCATATCTAGAACATTTGTCTCACCAAAAAATAATACCTATTATCTAGAAAACAGCTATTGTCAATCTCCTCCGCTCCCAACACAAGCTAACAAAACCACTGTTGTCACTTTTGTCCCATCACTATATTTCCAACTCTAGGCAAGATGCTTGAAAATCGTCTATACTCAACTGTCATTCTACATCCGCCAATACTACCTACTCTCACAAAAAACATGACTCCAGGCCTAGCTGAAATATCATTACAGCCCTGTGGACATTCACAGAGGACATCTTACAAAATATTGACAAAGTTAATGTCACAAGAGACCTTTTTACTGATTTCACAAAAACTTTTGATCTGATCAACCAACCTAAACTATTACAGCATTTGGGATCAGCACTGGTTCCTTTTCCTGCTTTAAAAACTTCTTGGAAAACAAACACTTCAATATTAAAATAAAAAAAATGCCCTTCTAACACTGTCAAGTCTCTCAATGGAGTCCCACAAGTCTCCCCCTACTTTTCTCATTCTTTATTAACAAACTGCCCTTCAACTTCCTTCAGCTTCCACTTTTCATTTATGCAGATATGCTCGTCTAAATATCAAGACACATTCAATTATTCAAGCAAAACATCAGTCCAACCTACACCTCCTTAAGTGATGGCTAATTCAGCACCACCTACTTCTAAACCTAAAACAAAAAACATGCTTTTTGGAATTCCCAATAGACGCTGTAACTACCCAAACAGCCTTATCTTAAACCTATCACTGTAACCAATGCCTCCTTAAAGTACCTGGGCCTCTATGGCTGTATCAACCTCATTAACTTATGCTCCCCTCCTCACAGAAATAACCTGGTCAAAAATAAACTCCCTGCTGTTTCTCTCCTCTTCCTCCAAGTCAGCTATTGCTACAGGTACCCTTCAATAACAACTCGAGTATGGTCCTCCCATGACTGCTACTGCCTCCAAAAAAACTCTACTGTACTGCAAACCATCTCTGACTTCATCTGTCAATTCATAACCATCTCTTCTCCTCAAGAATACTACCATCTTACACTTAACACAATCAAAACAGCTGCCCATTAAACAGTGAGATGACCTTCCACTAGGTACTCTACTCCAAGTTACTGTGCCTAGGATGTTATGGCCACTTTCTGCCATGAAAAACCTCCTTATATAATTTACAGCATTATTAAAAAAAAACTGCACCCTGTCTGTCTACTCCAAGATCATTGTCCCAGTCCACTACCTTCTCTCTTGCAGCCCATCTCCATTTCTCAAAGAAAACTCCAACTTGTTCAAGTTCAAAAGTAATCTTAAAACTTCTTTAACAGCAGGGCAAATTAACTTGTCACCATTTAGGGCACATCACTTAAATCTTTCAACTGTTTCTGGTCTTACTTATTCCAGCTTCACTTCTGTACTCACAAATACTGTACTCTTGTAAATACAATATTACTTTATTTCCTGTGAATTCTCAACTTTGTTATAATTAGGGATATAAATCCTAAAATTGTACCCATACTCTTTTCTACTCTATAAATGTATACCGACTACTCTTTCTTTGTATGTGATGTTACTACTATTTTATACTTACTTCTTCACCTGTGTGGAGTCTGTAAATGGTCAGCTGTGATTAGTGCACTACCTCAATAGATAGAAATAATTTCTCTGCATGTATGTGTATTGTTGTAGAGTGCTTTCGTTTTCTCTCATATCCAGAAAACATGCTGTAGATGAACTGGTGAGCTGCCACTGTCAGTAGGTGTGCATGCCATAAGTGAAGGTGTATGAGTATGTACCTTACAAAAGATTGTTATTGGATCTAAGATTAATTCCTGCCTTGAACCCACAAGTTCTGGTACAAGCATCAAATCCACTGCAGCCCTGATATGGATAAAAACAACTTGAAGAATGAATGAATGCCAGTTCTACATGCTATGCAGGATTTGCTACAGTTGTCCTACAGAGCATGCTTTAGACTACACACTTGATTTGAGAAAATAAGGCTATATTGCTTAGAATTCTCCCAACAGTACTGGGTTATGTCTTTAATAGTGATCTTTATGATGAACATTCTACAGCTGTGTTGCCATAATGGTTAAGGTTTTCGCCTCCCATGCACAAGGTGCATGGTTTGATCTTGACCTCTGGCAAATGGCTATATGGGGTTTGCATGTTCTCCCTTGGACTCTGTGGAGCTCTTCCCACCTCTCCATAACATGCTGATTATTTCCACCTCAATCTCACCAAAGAATAGAGCTGTGGGTAAACAGCACAAACTCCAGATGATGCCCTATAGGAAAGGGTGGTATAGGCCAACCACTTGTGCATCAACTGTGGTGCACAGTATCCTGATCCATGACCACAGACTGCATGCTGTGGCAGGCTATCCACTCAACAGTGTAAATATTTGCTCTAAGTAATTTGGTCGTGTTGACTAATATTGCCAAAAAAAAAAGGCATGGGTACTTGACGATGATAACTGAGTTAATCACCTGGTCTACTATGACCTGTGCCAGGGACCCTTGCTAACAGTGGGAGGGGTGTATGTGTTCCTACTGGTCAGTGTAACCCCACCATAAAGCCCTGTCTGGCAAATGACTTGGTGGTGGCCAACACATAGCTCAGGAAGACAGACAGTCACAAGATCACATACTATAGTGGTCAACATTAAACTCAGACAGCCTCCCTCCTAGTAAGGAAAGGGAACTGGTGTAAAATCAACAATTGCAAAGTGATCCCCAGTGAAACAGCCAGCCCACAGCATAAACCACTGGTTGCCATAATCGGCTGGAAGCAGTGGTCAGAGAGGACTCTAAGGCCAATAAAGACTAGACTGAAGACCAGGAAGTAAACTGGACAGAAAGCTCAAGAGTTCACAGAATTACTGTAAGTAAAGATTTTTTTCCCTTAAACAGTACCAATTTTATGGCATGTGGTTTTCTTTACATCCTACAAAGTAAAGTTTTTTTTCAGTTATTTTTGAGTACAATGGGGACTGCAAACAGGTGCCGCCATTCTTTTTATTTCTCTTTTCTTTCTCCCTTGTTCTCTCTTTCTTCTTGTTCAGTTTTAAGAAATGTAGGCAGGGTAATGTGGAACAAAAACATAGCCTGGTTAAAAAGCACGATAAAAGAAAAATGAATGTGCTTTTTCTCATTCTTGCATGGGGAGATGACTAGATTAGATTAAAAACCTTAGATTGATTTAGTAAAAAGTTTTAAGAGACAGCAAGTAAATGAAAAAGAACACCAAATATTATGAGGCTTTTTCTAGCAAATACATGTATGCTCAGTAACAATTCTGCAGCTGGTCTTCATGTTTCCATGGAAGCAATCTGATAAAGAGAAAGTGGTTGCCTGGTTATCATGTCTCCATGGAGGCAATCTGATAAAGAAAAACTGGCAGCAGTCTGGTGGAGAGTGATTGGCTGAGGGAAAAAAAAGAGAAACTGGCAAAGATATAATGTTCTCTGAAAGCATTCAGGGGTTTTCCCAGGGTAGATAATGTTCTCAGAAAGCATTCAGGGGCTTTCTCAAAGTAGTTAATGTTCTCTGAAAGCATTCAGAGTTTTCCCAGCTGGGTGAGCTATAAAGATAAGACAAAACTAATCAGTATTAGTTGAAGCTCAAGCTGCACCATGCCTCTTAACATGGACAACCTTAATTTAGGTTAACTCATATCTCTGAGTGGGGCTTTCAGTTTGGGGACTTTTGTTCCTAATAGGAGGGAAAAACTTCAATATTTGAAGGTGTACATATTTTTGTGTGTTAGTATTAAGTTAATAGGTTTGGGGGGTATTGGGGATGTGTCTTATTTTTTTTGTTTGAGAGCTTTCAATAAAAAAAAGAAGTTATGTCTTACCATAACATTCCATCTGTATTGTTGATCCTCGTCCACTCATTATGTATGGGTTACGGTTCTGATATCGGAACCGAGCCGGCCATATACCAAGCTCACGCCAACGATAAACTCTCGAGCTAAGCAATCTCTTACCCATAATCCCCCTCTCCCTGTTACCTCAGATTGAGTTTGCAAGTCAGAAAAAGGTAGAGGCTATCTCTGGTCAAATGACCTAAAGAGAAGGATGGAGAGATCCATTAGAAGCTATAGGAGGGGGAAGGAAGGAGGGTAGTAATGAGTGGACGAGGATCAACAATACAGATGGAACGTTATGGTTAGACATAACTTCTTTATCTGATATTGTTAATCCTCGTCCACTTCCTTACGTATGGGACAGAGTCCCCAGCTACCTCTATTCCTGCGAGGCTTGCATGGAAGGACATTCCTGAGCACCACAGAACCAAAAAGATGCTCTTCCCCTGGTGGCCAAGTCCAACTTGTAATGACTGATAAAGGTATGAGGAGTGGCCCAAGTTGCAGCTGCACAGATGTCATGTAAAGAAGCTCTGCCATGGAAGGCAGCAGAAATTGCCACTGACCTTGTTGAATGAGCCTTGATGGTAGTTGGCAAAGAAGTATTGTGTACCGAATAAATATGGGTCACAGTGTCTTTTAACCATCTAGCCAATGTGACCTTAGCAACAGCACATCCTAATCTAGATCCAGAAAAAGCCAAGAATAACTGGTCTGATTTACGGAAAGATTTAGTCCTTTGCAAACAGAAACAGAGTTGTCTGTGTACGTCTAGGGTATGTAGGCAGTACTCTCCCTCATTAGAATAATCAGGAAAAAACACTGGCAATTCAATGGTCTGATTAATAGACATTTCAGAAATTACTTTTGGCAAGAAAGAAGGGTTAGTTCTTAAGGATACCCTGTCTGGATGAAAAATCAAGTATGGACTCTTTGTACATAGGGCCTGAAGCTCAGAGATACGTCTGGCAGAAGTAATAGCGACCAAAGGGGGCAATGTCAGAGCTTGAAGAACTAAAGATAAATCCCAAGATTGAATAGGTTCCCTGAAAGGGGGTTTCAGATGATTCGCACCCTTTATGAAGGCTTTACATAACTTGTGAGACATGAGGGAGGAGTCTTGGACATTCTCGTGGAAATTAGAGATCACAGCCAAATGTACTCTAATGGTAGATGCTGACAGCTCCGATTGAAATAGGGCGGTTAGATATTTGAGTACCATCGACACTGGTGCTGAAAAGGGATCAATTTCCTTATCTTTCAGCCAACAGGTAAATCTTTTCCATTTGCCTAGATAAGTCATTCTAGTGGAGGGCTTATGAGATGCAATAAGAGTGTCCCATACTTGTGAGGGAAGATCATTTTGCCTGGCAATCAAGGGAATTGGAGGAGCCAAGCTGTGAGCTTCAGACTGTGCAGGTCGGGGTGAATCAGATTCTGTGGATGGGAGATCAACTCTGAGGTTGGATGAAGAATCCATGGTTGATCTAGCAGGTGAGGCCACAGAAAGGGGAGCCAAATCTGACGAGGCCAATATGGAGCAATAAGGATCACTTTGCTCTTCAATCGACGGGCTTTCTTTAGAAACTGGAGAATGAGGGGAGTGGGTGGGAAGGCATAAAGAAGACCCGAGGGCCAATCGTGAACTACAGCGTCCCTGGGTGACTGTCCCGGAGGGGGAATCAGGGCAAAGTAGTTGCTGCATTTGAAGTTGATCGGGGATGCAAAGAGGTCGCAGCATGGATGGCCCCAATGGTGGAAGATCTCCACCGTTATGAGAGGATTCAGGGACCACTCGTGAGGTTGAAGAATGCACCTGCTGAGTCTGTCTGCTATCATGTTGGAACTCCCAGGAATGTGCGTTGCTAGAAGAAAGTGGTTGGTAGCCATCGCCCATTGTCATATCCTCATGGCCTCTCGATAGAGGGGGTAGGATTTGGCTCCGCCCTGTTTGTTGATGTACCAGACTACCACCATGTTGTCTGATTGTATCGCAATTGTCCCCGACGGCAGCAAGGGATGGAATGCCTGCAACGCCAGAGGCACCACTCTCAGCTCTAAAACATTTATATGCAGATGGGCCTCCACTTCGGACCAAGTGCCTTGGACTGTCTGACCCTGACATAGCCCTCCCCACCCCATCAGGGAGGTGTCTGTGGTCACTGAAGCCTTGGGCTGCTGAGGGGATTAGGGGAAGAGACCATTGTGACGGGATGTGGTTCAACCACCACTTTAGATCTTGTTTGCATCTCTGAGTTATGTGAATCTTGGCTGAAAGGGGAAGCTGAAAAGGATACTATTGGGTGAGCAGTAGACATTGTAGAAGCCTCATGTGAAACCTGGCTAAGGGGACAATGGTGATGCAAGCTGCCATGGAGCCCAACAGCTGCAGGATCGAGTGAGCTGTGGACTTTTACATTGAGAGAACTGATAACAGTTGCTGTCTGATTCTTGACATTCTGTGTTCTGGTATGGACGCTCTGCAAGTTTTTGAGTCCAAAATGACGCCTATGAATTCTGTGGACTGAGAAGGGGTGAGATTGGATTTCTGCCAGTTTATTGTTATGCCCAACTTTTCGATAGTATTGAGAGAGTATGCCAGGTTTCCTCCAATAGGTGTCTGGTGGGGGCGGAGAGGAGGCAGTCATCTAGATATGGAAAAACCTGAAAACCTTGAAGTCGCAGGTGAACTGTGACAACTGCCATGCACTTTGTAAACACTCTGGGGGCTGTAGAGAGTCCAAAGGGCAGTACTCTGAACTGGTAATGACTGGCTCCCACACAGAAGCGCAGGAATCTTCTTGATGGTCTGTCCACCTTTATGTGGTAGTACAAATCCTGAAAATCTATCGAGCACATCCAATCGTCTTTTTCCAAGAGAGGAATGATAGACTGTATAGTGACCATCTGAAATTTTTGCACACTCACAAATTTGTTTAGCACATTGAGATCCAAAATTGGTCTCCAGTCCCCAGTTTTCTTTGGCACTAAAAATAGTCTTGAGTAGAATCCGTATCCTATCTGGTCTGTTGGGACTACTTGGATGACTCTTTTGTTTAGCAGCTTTGTAATCTCTAGAACTGCTTCTTCCCCTTGACTGGGTGAAACATTGGGAAATCTTGATGGAGGGACAGGACAAAGTTCGAAGGGGATCTTGTAACTTCTGGTTATTATCCTTTGTACCCAAGAATCGTTGGTAATGGTTAGCCAGGCAGAAGGGTACAAGAAACGTCCCCCAACCACTTCCAGAGGAAAGGGGTTGGGCCACTCTTTAGGAGCACTGGTAGAATTGCCAGGAGAAGGAATCTCTGGAACCCTGATTATGCGGACCCCCCTCTGCCCCGAAAGGGGTGTCTTCCTTGTGAGTTTCCCCCACTGCCCCTAGGGGAAAAATCAGCCTGTGTGCCACGGAAAGGACCCTGAGATTTTCTGTACCACATCTTCCCGCTCTTTTGGTTTCTGGAGAAAGCATGTTGGGGGGAAGAATAAGGGACACCTATGGCAGACAAGGCCTTACCATCCTGTTCACACCTGGCCAATGTAGTTTTGACTTTGGGACCAAACAAGGAGGAGGACTCGATGGGAGCATTGAGAAAAAAAGCCTTGAAGGGTTCTGTGAAAGTACACAAGCGCATCCAGGCATGTCGTCTCAAAACAATGCCTGAACTCGCTGCTCTAGCCGCTCCTTCTGATGCATGGGACACCAAGCGCATGAAGGAGTTCGAAATTAATTCAATAGTGGCCAGCTGAGAGACCACTTTGTCATGGAACCCATCAGACATGGCACCTGCCAAAGTTTCAGACAGCTCAGATACTAGGTCTCTTTGAAGTCTGGTGAAGTGTGCCATATAATTCAGGGACCTGATAGCAAAGGTCGCTGATGCAAAGGTGCATTTCCCTATCCTATCCAATGCCCTGGACTCTTTGTTGGGTGGATGGACAGTCTGGTTTTCCTCTTCTGCCAGGTCTTTCTTAGTTGCGGCTGCCACCACCAGAGCATCTACAGGGAGACCTTTAGACCAATGAGGTTCAGAAGCTGGGGGGGGGCAAGATTTTGTCTGACCTCTGGGGAATGGTCTCAACAGTATCAGGGGTTTCCATGCACGCTGCACAATGAGCCGGACCAGTTCGTTTGCAGGTGGGGTAACCCAGGAGGTAGGGGGCCGGGCGTGAAAAGCCTGCAGGAACACAGACTCCTCAGAAGTCGGGTTAGAGGACTGCCATTCACCTCTCTGTTTAAGGATTCCTAGGATATCACCAAAGGATACATCAGAAGGTGAACGAGGGGACCCTTCCCCATAATCAAAGTCTGTGTCTTCAGTGAGAGACTCCTCAATGGAGTCCATATGCTTCCTCTCGCACGAGGATTTCTGATGAACTTCCTCAGAGGGAGACGCTGGGGAAGACAACACCAAGGGGGTATCCTGTGGGAGTATATCCTGAGACCTCTGCACCCGGTGTTCACTAGAAGTGACCTGTGTACATAGTGGTCCAGAGGAGGATGGTGAGATAGTAAGCACAGTATCAGCGGTAGATGCCAAGGCCTTCTCCATGACTTGGAAGGCAGGTCCACTAGAAGAGGGGTGAGTGCCCAAGGGGGAAATCACCTCTCCCCTAAGTGAGCCAGCCTGCTGACTGGGAGTCTCAAGACAGCTGAGAAAAGTCAAATCCTGGGTCGTAGCAAAATTGTTCTGCCACGAACGCAACTATGGCTCCTTAGAGAGATCCATAAAGGGGACCGTAGAGGGGGAAGACTGTGCTACATCAATAGATTTCAAGGGAGAAGGATAGGTCTTGAGAGGTGGAATTCCTCTGGCCAAAAGCACTTGATCCACAAGTCGCAATACGTCATGTTGGGAGAGGCTTCTGATAGATCTCACAGAAACAGCTGAGGGGGAAACAGGTCTATCTAGAGATGAGGGCAGGTCGGTGCCCATCTCAGTAGACTGCACCAAAAACAACGGTGCCGTAAAGGACTGCACTACAGCTGTCTGCGAGGAAGTCATCAGTGCCGATGTAATGGTCTGCACCAATGAAAAGGTCGGTGCCGAAGTAGTTGTCAGTGCCGAGGTTGGAACCGATAAAATAGTAAACAAGGAATGAGCTGTCGGTTCCAAAACAATAGTGGTCTGCGCCGACTGTGAGGTCGGTGCCGGTAAAGAAGTCTGAACTGAGGGGCCCCTCGGTTCCAATACAGCAAAGGACATCGGTGCCATAGACATAGGTGGTGCTGAGGACTTTTCGGAGCCGAAGATCTAGGCGCCGAAGGTGTCGGATCCGAGAGAGTCGGATCCAATCTTTGCTTTCTTTCTTGGTTGATGAGAGTCCCCAGCCGGGGACGAAGGAAGAGATTTAGCCTTAGAAGCATCCTCAGACTTCTTTTTATGGGATCTTGGAGGGGTTGAGGCCTCCGACCCAGAAATAGCCTCTGAAAAGGGATACTTTAGTAACCCTTTCAGCAAAGGTTTATTTTTCCTCTCTATCAGTGTCCTGTTGGAAAATTCTTACAAATCCCACAGGGTGGGTCAACAGTTAAGTGAGGCACACCTAAACAGAAAACACACAACGAATGTGCATCTGAAGTAGGTAGTTTATGTCCACAATCATAACATCTTTTAAAACTAGTACTACCTTTTTTATCTGTCATGTTAAAGGAGAGGCAAATACCAACAATAATACAAAAACACAAAATTACTCAAAGGAAAGAAAGGAAAGGCTATCTACCAACTATGGTAATCAACTGATACCTTACATTAGATAAAAAGGGTGAAAGTGACTAAAACATTTTTAGAAAACTGAAAGAAAAGGGAGTTGTTAAATGTGATAAGGACCTATTGGTCCTTTTTGATCAGTCAAAAAAGTAGTTCATTATACTATTCTGGCATGTCCAAACGTCAGTTTCGGGTTTACTCTCCAGTCCAGCTGGTGAATCTGGGAATCTTGAGGCAATGTTACAACTGCCTTATGTGCACAGACCACCCTCTCCTCCTCCCAACAAGTTCAAATATATGTGAGAGATGCAACTATATAGCCAAACTGTTGGCTGAGCTCTCTTAACCCAATACTGGCGCAGTCAGTCAGGAGGAGAAGGTAACCACACACACCACAAATCCAGACTCACATAGACCTATCGCAACAGAAAACCAAACACAAACACACAAAAACATACTTGGAGGCTCTAAATAAAAATCTGCCCAAGCAGCAGAGACCTCCAAAGCAGACATCCAAGTAACTGCTACCCCACAACAATACCCACGTATCACATAGTTCACAAAGTCAGTGTGCCACACAGTCACAGCCCTTAACGCTAAACAACACACCTAATACACTTGTAATAGGTGACACTATTGTCACACACACTGACGTCCCACTCACCAGGCTAAACAAAGAGAAGGTAACTGTAAGCTGCCTGTCGGGTGCCAGGATCTGCCACATAACACAAGCACTCAGGTCACTCCAAAGCAAGTACAAATATGACTCCGTCATTGTCCATGTTGGTGTGAATGACCTGAGACATACCTCCCTGGACTACATGAAGAGAGACATAGAGGAGCTCTCTGATCATGTAGCCCAGGCCGGTATGACCCTGACCTTGAGTAGCATCTTACCCTCACCAAGAATGATGCCACAGTATAAAGACAAAATGATCAATTTTAACAATTGGCTAAAGTATTGGTGTCATTCAAAGGGGATCCAGTGTCTGTCAGCCTGGGATGACATGCTCGACAAGCCATGTTGCTTCGCTAGGGATGGCTTGCACCTGTCACCCCTGGGCTTTGGAATACTGGCTAAGGCTCTTGCCACCCCCATAGTGCCTTTTTTAGGCAAGACTCAAAAGACAAAACCCATCTCCATAGACAACACAAAGAAAAAGAAACTAAGGGTAATGCTGCTCAACGCCAGAAGTCTAAACCTCAAGATGCATGCACTCAAAGCTCTCCTCAGTATGGAGAATATCGATACCTGTGCAGTAACAGAAACCTGGTTCAAGGATCCCGAGAGCACCCCAGCACTACCAGGTTATACCTCATACCATGCTTTTCAGCCCCAAAACTCGGACCGAACCACAAAAGGTGGGGGAGTACCCATATTCAAAGACACCCACACCTCCAGGTTAGTGGCACTGCATGAAGCATCGGAGACCATCCATGTGCAACTAACAGTGGGCAAAACTGCCTTTCAGTTTGTAGCCTGCTACAGACCACCCTCCCAAACACAGGAACCCCACTCGGCTTTCCTGAGAACACTGGAGAATATGAAGGTCTCTCCAAACACGATTATATTGGGTGACTTCAACTACCCAAACATAGACTGGGAGCACTACTCAAGCCCCAACACCCTCACCCAACGGTTCGTAGAATTTATAAACTCAAATGCTATTGGAACAACTGGTCACCACTCCCACAAGAGGGGAAAACATATTGGACCTGATCATCACCAACATGGGGACTCTATGTTCCATACCAGAGGTATACCCCTCATTGGTAAGATCTGACCATAAATTAATCTCACTGGACATCCATATCCCGTCCCCACCCCCCAGCCAAGAAAACCACGGTGAAGAACTTCTCAAAAGCAAACTTCACACTTCTCAAAACTGAGGTGGAATCCTTCAAGGCCCCCAGGCCAGTGGAAAATACGGCCCAAACCGCAGAATCCTTTACAAACGCTTTCTATGGACACCTACAGGAATGCATGGATCGTGCTATCCCACATAAAACCAAGACTCATTCCTCCAAAGGCAGGAGACCTGTCTGGTGGACCCCAGCCATAAATAAGCTATACAACAGAAGGAGAAAACTACTACACGATCGAGCAAAATCCCAAAAAGGGAAGGCATCTCTGATCAGTACTGGCAAGAAACTACGATCCCTCATAAAATTATCTAAGGCCAGCTTCGAAAGAAAAATTGCACAAGATGCTAAAGATAATCACAAGGCCTTCTTTAGTTATGTCAGGAACCTGGGTGGCAACTCCCAGATATGCTCTGAGCTAGTTCAAAATGACAAAAAATACACTGAACCCACAGACATTGCCAACATCCTGGCAGACAGGTTCAGTGCAAACTTCTCCCCCCGTTCCCCCCCAAAAGAGCAAATGTCTATCCCAACAGAGTGTAGCCTCCCTGACATCACAGATGCACAGGTGAGGGCTGCCATCTCCAAAGCAAAAAACACAGCATCAATGGGACCGGATGGTGTCCCAGGCTGCGTCTTACACAAACTCCAAGAAGAACTGAACCCTCACATAAAGTCACTGTTCAATCTAAGCCTTACTACAGGATATGCACCCAAGGAATGGCGTACAGCAACAGTGGCCCCACTCCATAAAGGTGGTGCCACAACGCACCCCGGAAACTACCGCCCTACAAGCCTGACTAGCCTGGTCTGCAAAGCTATGGAGCGTATCATCATGAAACTCATAAACAAAGACATTGGGAACCTCCAAACACTGGATCCTACCCAATTTGGCTTTGTTAAGGGCAGATCTTGCCTCTTGAACCTGGTCGACTTCTTTGAAACAGTCACCAAGGCCATAGATGAAGGGAAGGTAGTCCACACAGCCTACCTGGACCTTGCAAAAGCCTTCGACACAATACCCCACTCGGGCATCATAAATAAGCTCACCAGCTTAAATATCAACCACTATGTCACAAGATGGGTTGCAAACTGGCTCAGGGATAGAACCCACATGGTCAGAATTGCAGGTGCCATGTCAGACTCTAAACCAGTTACAAGTGGCGTCCCACAAAGCTCAGTCCTGGGACCTCTCTTGTTTGGTATATATTTCTCTAAGGTACAGGCTAACATGGGAGGACTATGGTTGACCAAGTTCGCAGATGACTGCAAACTGGGTGCCATAATCGACTCGCCGACTGACACAAGCATCCTTCAAAAGGGTCTCACAGAGACGGATAACTGGTGCCAGAGCCATGGCCTAAAGCTAAATGCCAAAAAGTGCATAGTCATCCCCTTTGGGAAAAACAAAGTGCCCACAAATTACCACATAGGTGGTAACCCATTAAGTACGGAAGAAGGAATTAGGGATTTGGGGACCCAAGTAGCTAGCAATCTCTCCTTTGACAATCACGTTGCCAAAGTGGTTAGAAAGACCTTCTATATAGCCCACCTTATCACGAAAGGGTTCACATCTAGATCAAGAGAGGTCATTGTGCCCCTCTACTCATCACCCATCAGGCCCATAATTGAAAACAATGCCCCATTTGGGATGTACCTTACCCGACACCTGCAGCAACTGGAAAGACCCCAAAAGTACCTCACCAAGAGGATCAAGGGACTCAAACAGATGCCCTACGCAGTTAGGCTAAAGAAACTCCAGCTCTACTCAGTTGCTTACCGCCTACTCAGAGGCGATCTGTGCCTGACGTATAAAGCCATGTCCAACCCAGAATTAATGGACATGCTCCACCTCAGGAAATCCAAATCCCTTAGAGCTACACGCTCCAGGGACTTAAACCTCAGCACAGAAATAAATATGACATGCTGGAGGGACAGATTCATATCCCAAAGGCTCCCCTTACTCTGGAACAAAATCCCAATCCATGTTAGGCAGAGTCCCTCAATGACCCTCTTCAAGAGAAATCTTGACGAGTGGATGGGAGATCGTAGGTTTACCCCTGGGATCTCTTCTGTGTCCCTACTAGACAGAGGCACAGTAAACTAACCTCAAAAGGGCCATCTTCTCTGACCTACTATACAGAGGCACAGTCAACTAATCTAAAAGGGTGGCGAAAGCCAAACATACTCTGGCTAGGCTTATAAATGCCCTAGGGCAGAAAGCCTAGTATCAACCTATGAAGAGAGATCATAAAATCAACTTTTCTGAGAGAAAAAGTCCTTATTTTGAAATAAAAGGACAAAAAAAGGTTTCACTTAGCTCAAGAGCAACAGCCTGACACGTCCTGATGGCGACGCGGCAAACGAAATTTGGGGTAACAGGGAGAGGGGGATTATGGGTAAGAGATTGCTTAGCTCGAGAGTTTATCGCTGGTGCAAGCTTGGTATATGGCCGGCTCGGTTCCGATAACGGACCATAACCCATACGTAAGGAAGTGGACGAGGATTAACAATATCAGATCAAAAAGTTTTATAAGATGTGACATAGGCTCAAATGGATATGACAAGAAACAACTGTATAAAAGTTCAACCTGTCAAACAGTGTATGCATGCAACACAAAAGCTGGAACTAGACATTTAACAAAAAATGTGTTACACATAAGTGGGAATAATAAATTTTTAATACAATAATGCTTTCTTTAATGTCTTTAAATGTAAATGGCTTCAAAGATAAAAATCAAGAAAGAGTAGTGAACTAAATTAAAAATGTACAGTGCAAATAGCTATGTTAAAGGAGACACACTTAGAAAGAAATGAACATGTGAATTTGATAAAGAAAGGTTTTCAGGGTGGTTATTCAGAGGAATACCTGGGACAAAGGAAAACAGGAGTACTTATATTAATTCCAAGAGGAGCTCCAACAGTGACAGAAAAAGATAAAGATAATAATGGCAGAATTGTAGTGCTAACGGGCTACTTGCAAGGGAGGAGGATTACACTGGCATGTATTTACAGTCCACCTAAAACTGCTATAATGGACCTTAAGACAATTCTGGGAGAAATAATCAGTTTTCAGCAAGGAATACTACTTATAGGTGGGGACTGCAGCAGTGAAGATGTGTCTGGGGGTCCAGAAGGGGAAATATAACAAAGGAGTGTAGAAGTTTGAAGAAATTTATGAAAAGATGGCATGAAAGATGTAATAAGAGTTTGGAGTAAATTTACATATTATTCCCCAAGATATAAAAAACTGGGCTAAGCTAGACAGAATTTACATTTCACAGGAACATGTGCATTTATTTGAATGTCTTGATACTCACCCATTAACTATTTCAAATCATGCACCAATAATAGCCAAAATAAAAGCAGAGGTTAATGAAATAAAAATAAGACATTGGTGCTTTCCCACCTATCTGTTGAAAAGATAGGAATTTTAGGAATGGGTAGTGGAGATGTGTCTGGGGGGGGGGGGGCTATTGGAGAGGACAGAAATTTCTTCTGAAAATATTGCTAGAGAGTGGGATAAAATTAAGGCGGAGTTTAGAAATAGAGTAGAAATAAAAGAAAGGGAGTTATCTTTAAAAAGTAACAAGAATTATTTAGAAGGACAGACAAAAGTTAAAGTATTACAGAATAGGGGGAATCTCACAGAGCAAGAGGAGAATGAACTGCAGAATGCTAGGCAGAAAATAAGGGATTACCACAATGATATGCACAAGCTTAGAAAGATTGCCGTTGAGCAACTGTTTTTGATAACACTAGAACGCAAAATCTTTTAGCACAATGACTCAGGCAAAAAAAGTAAAAAGGGCTGTCGCCAAACTTAGAAAGCCTATAAACACAGAAGGGAATGTGATCCTGTAGAGGTATAAGAAATATTTCGGAAATTCAATGAGAGTCTCTATAAAGCAGAGAAATATGAAAATCAAGAAAAGATACAAATGGAAATATTTATGGAAAAATTTAATATGTCAAGGTTAGAGGTAGATGAGGCTCAATTGCTAACTGTTAGGATAGGAGGAGATGAGATAACAATTGTGATTTATAACCAATCTACAGGAAAGTCCCCAGGAATAGGATGGTATTCTTGTGGAAGTTTGGAAGCTAGGAAGAATAAAAACTGATAAAGATCTGGAAGGTTTTGTTTCACAGTATCTCAAGAGGAAATGTACCCTCATACTGGAAGAAAGCAATACCTAAAGAGGGAAAAGATTAATCAGATCCAGCTTCATACAGGCCCATTTCAATATCAAACCATGATTATAAAGTGTTCAAGTCTACAATGGCTAAAAGAATGGCAAAAGTAATACCAAAACTGATAGCTATGAATCAATGTGGTTTTGTGGAGGGGAGGCAAACATCTGACAGCATTAACAGAATACTGATAATCCAGAAGGAAGCAGAATGTAAGAAAATATTGTTGTCGGTGGGTCTTGATGCAGAGAAAGCACTTGATAAAGTAAGCTGGGACTTTATGAGAAGGGCAATGGAAGCATTTGCATTTCCTGAAATTGTAACATTGATTAGGAGGGTATATGAGGGATCAAAGGTGAAAATTAAAGTGGGTGGGGTCCTCTCTGATAACTTCTGCTTGAGCAGAGGCACTAGGTAGGGGTATCATCTTTCCCTTTTATTATTTGCATTTTATTTAGAACCATTGGCAAAGAAAATAAGGGACTCAGAAATTCAAGGATATAACTGGTATGGTAGTCAAGAAAAACTGGCTTTATTTGCAGATAATATTATTTTATAACTGACAAAACCAGAAAAAGACATTACAGTGTTTTGGAAGATTTTGAGACAGTTTCATATCTTTTTAGGATACAAAGTTAGTGAAGCTAAAACAAAGGCAATAGCAGTAAAGTATGCACCCACACATGAACGGGTTCAGGAATATTCATGTTTATGGGGACATGATAAAATGAAGTATTTAGGAGTATGGATTGAAGTGATTCTAGTGTGGCAGCTAAGGATATGTGGGAAGAACCTAAACAAAAGATAATTAAAAAAAATGAAAAAAATGGAAGCTTAGTTATATGGATAAGAAAATACAAGCAGTTAAAATGTTTTTAGTGCCTTTAGTCTTATATACAGGTCAGGCATATTTTTCTCAACCAGAGGAGAGGTTATGGATAGTAATTAATAAAGAGTTGAATAACTTTATCTGGGAGCGGAAGACGGCAAGAGTCAAGTGAGATAAGCTGATTCTTCCAGTAGAACAGGGAGGACTGGGATTACCCACTTTGAAAGGGTACACAATTAAGACTCACACACATAGCACAAGCAGAAAACTATAATTCAAATTGGAAAGGGATGATGATGAAACAAGAAGGAAGCTCAAGAAACAAGGACAGACTGGGATTTTGGATGCAGGCCTTTAAGGAGAATAACAATAATCATACAGAATATTATATTCATAAAGTAGCAGACAGTATTCTATGAACTAAACCAACATGGGATTGGAGGAAGAAGATTCTGCCAATAGGGATGAGTACAATTATGGATACAGACAACAGGTAAGGGGGGGGGGGGCTGAAATTTATTGGAGAAAAATTGACAAAGGAGCCAAGGTATTGGGAGCTAATAACTAGAGAGGGAAAGATAATAGAATGAGAAGTTGCCAAAGATGTATTTGGACTGCAAGTTAGAGATTGCCTTCCCTATCAGCGATTGATATAAGAGTATAGGCAAAGAGAAAGAAATATGGGGGTCCTAAATGAGAGACCAGTACTGGTAGAGTTTTTAATAGACTCTAGAACAGAAGCTGCCATTAAAAAATGAATAATTAGTAGAGCATATAAAATATTGCATGATAAATCAGAGGAGGTTAGAAAGGACTAGGAAGAGTGACTGGATAAGCAATTGACAAAGAAACAATGGCAGGATATATGTATGTCTCCCAAATATGCAACTAAAATCTAGAAGATTTAGGATTTTTGCCTGGAAATGTTTACATGGATATTTTTATACCCCAAGTAAGCTCCAAAGAATTTTTCCTCAGGCAAATAGCAAATGTTGGAGGTGTGAAGGGTAAGAAAGAGGTAATTGGGAACATATTTTCTGGGAGTGTGGCGAGTTGGTGGGCTTTAAGGATTCCATGCGGGATGCACTGTTGGAGATGCTGAGTGGGTAAATTGGTCTGACAAGGGAGGTGTTTTTCTGACCTATGATACAGAATCGGAATTGCCTAGACATGGTAAGGCATTGCTGTGTCTAATAATGGTGGCTGCCAAAAAAGCAATTACTAGAAAATGGAAATCAAAATCTAAACCAATTATATTGGAAGTAGTCAATATACTAACAGAGATAAAACAAGTGGAATTGAGATCTTTAGAAAAAGGTAGGAAAAAACTACACAGGAAAAATGGGAATTGTTGGAACAATACATACAAAGGAGGAATGAGGATTAAAAGGTGGCAGGACATAAATGAGCCATGTAATGTTTGCGTGAGAAAGATTGGGTAGATTATAAGTGATGTAAAATGCTTGCCACTAAGAGTATGTTGGTATGGTTTGTTTTTATGTATATAAATGTGCAATTGCCTATGTAGTAAGTGATGGTTTAATAAAGATGCTTCTCATTTAAAAAAAGGCAGGAATTGAATAATGTATGCAACGTTGCTTAAGTTATATGATATATAACAATATATGTGAAGTATAACTTTTGTTATGTTAATATAGTTTGATTACTTTTATATGAATGTAAATTTGCCTGCGTCACAAGTGATAATTCAATAAAGGTGCTTGAAGAGAGTTCACAGAATTACTCAGGGCTCTAGCACCATAGGAAAAAGAATTAGATAGAGATAGAGATGAAGAAAAATGGCAACACCTCAAAACAGAATGCGTAAGGCCTGCAGAACAGTTATGTTGCTGAGCCAGGTATGGATAGCTGCTGGTAGAATGCAGAGTCCAGGAAGTCATTAAAAAAATTAAGATGGCAGGAGAAAGTAAGAGACAGAAAAGACTTTCCAAGTTAGGAAGGAATACTGGTTGGCTAACAATGAGGCTAAGAGAAGAGTTGCAATAGTAAAGAACAAGGCATCAGAGGTACTTTACCAGCCTCTGAAAAGTAACTCAGTAGACGGCACAAAGATATTCTACCAGGCTGCAAGGCAAAGACAGAGAGATGATGTCAGCAACAACCTGCTCAACAGCCCACAGGAAAATAAAGGCAGATGGATGGAGCACTTTCAGCGGCTTCTGAATGAAGAAAGCCCCATAGAAGCTGTACTGCCCCAGAAACAGCTTACAGAAAAGAAGAGGAGGAGCACACCCTAGAAGAAGTAAGAAAATCTCGAAGGAAAATAAAGTCAGGGAAAGCAGCAGGTTCAGATGAGGTCACAGCATATATGATCAAAATATTGGGTGAGATGGGGAGAAATGACTCCCGAGGGTACTCATAGCAGTATGGAGAGAAAGACGCATCTCAGATGACTGGAGAATAGGCATGCCAGTGCCAGCATACAAAAACAAACAGGACATCCACAACTGTGCAGTACAAAGGTCATCAATCTCCTTTCACACTGCATGAAAGTTCTGGAGATGGTGCTTGATAAATGAATACAAAGAGTAGTAGAAAGTAAGATGAATAAGATGAAAGATGAGCAGTTCAGATTTACATCAGGATGAGAGAGAGTTGAGAAGAAGCTAGAGATGAGGAAAAAGCCCAACTAGGCATTCCTAGACTTGGAGAAAGTATATAACAAGCTCTCAAGAAAGCTGATTTGGGCCCTCTTGAAGTGGTTTGGAGTCCTAGAAACATTGGAAGAATTAGTGCAAGCCATGTACAAGGACCTAAAGACTCAAGTACAAAGTATTTGGTCTCACAAAGGGGTTCCCAGTGGTAGTAGGTGTGTATCACAGTTCAGCTCTGAGCCCACTGCCATTCATACTGGTGATGGGCTGCATCAGCAAAAAGGTAGGAGGGAACAGATCAACAAAGCTGTTGCATGCAAATGATGTGGCATTACAGACATACTCTGAGCAAGAACTTCAGCAAAGGATAGGAGAATGGAATGCCAAACTCAAGGCACACTGGATGAAACTGAGTATAGATATGTTGGTTGCTGCTGGATATCAGAAGAAGCTGACAACTGAAACAGAAGGGAAAATAGTGGTACAGGTAAACAACTTCAAGTAGCTGGGATGGGTTGTTCAAGAGGTCAAAATTAGAATCAGAGGGGCTGCAGCTAAATAGCACAGAGTGACAGGAGTAGTGCATTACAGAGGCATGCCAAAGAAGCTGAAACAGTTGTGCAACTAGTGTACTGCTAAGAAATCTGGGCAGTAAAGGCAGTGGTGCAACCAGTACTACTGTACAGTACAGAAACAGGCAGTGAAAATTGAGGAGTTGAGGAAGCTAGAGGTGATGGAGATGAAGTGCCTGAGATGGGTGGTAGAATGCACACTGTGGGACAGACAAAGAAAGGAGGACATTAAAGCGGGGGCCAAAGTAGCGCCAATTTCAGAGAAAGTCAAAGAGAAATGATCACAGTGATATGGGAACATGTGCAGAAAAGGATAAGACAATCTGGTGAAGAAGAATTGGGGTAGAAAGGAAGAAGTTAAGAGAAAACAAGAACATCCAGCAAAGAGATAGATGGAATGTTTGAGAGAAGGCCTGCAACAGCCAGGCATGACTGTCGAAGAAGGTAGGAGAGTGGTATTGATTCAAGAGAAATGGTGACAGCTTACACAACACACCAGTCCCATATAGAAAAAATGGGGGTGGATGATGATGATACTCAAGCTGTGTGAGATAGTCACCATAACAGCATATTTGCAAACAGTAGGACCAGAGCTTTAGTATGGGTTCCTCCCCTCTATCCTCCTGTTGCTGTGCTCCTACCTCTTAACCTCTTAACACAAGAAATGCGGGCAAAGCCTAAAATAATGTGGTACGAGTATGCAAAAATAGGGAAAGATTACAAATATTACTCTTATAAACTTAGAAAGCTGCTTTTCATTTTTAGTGTGGCGAATAAAGTCTTCCTCATTTACTCAGCTGTGGTGGCCCACCGAGGATTTACATTTACTTGTGTCTTTTTACTTTCGTCGGCACCTTTAGCAGTCCAACAGAGTATATTTTTTCTAGTTTTTTTCTCTAGCTTACACTGCACATGGCTGATAACCAGTCACCTGTAAATTCAGTCCAGAAGGATAAAATGAAGAACTCTACCTTATCCGTTTCTGTAGGTGAGTCCATTAATCCTCTCTTACAACTGAATGGGAAGAGTGAAGATGCCGATTTTAACGTTCCATATGTGGATGAAACTGATTTTTATGCTATTTTCCATGAGGTGGAAAATGCTGCTTATCAGCTAAAAAGACTACAGTTGCAGCATTTTCATCTCAAGGCTTGTATTTATCATAAAGTAGTACCAAGAGGTATGAGGGTAAGTGCTTACCTAGTTGTGTTAACACTTACCCTGACTTACTTGCTAAATGGCAAGCTATCAAACCAGTCACAAGTACATGAGCTTATTGATAGAATATTTCAAACCGGAGGAGGAAAGGATAGCGGCAAGCATTAAAATTAAACAAACTGAACTGGAGAACATGCACCTTTAAGACTCGTGTTTACAGAAACTAGAGATGCTGTAGTTCAATCTCAATGTTTAAGATAATAAACTCAAGGAACAGAAAACCAAGAAATTAGCTCACGATTTTCAAGACTTTAGAAAAGGTCATATTTTTGAATGACCTAAGGAAGAGTTAATGACGAGAGGACGCAATAAGTTTTCTTACATAACAACATCTAGCCCAATAAAGGACAACAATGAACATCTTACTGAACACATTAAAAAGGTTTGAATGGGCAAATTAGGTTGACTATTAATCTACAGCTCGACCATCAGGGCATAAGGAAAGAAAGGCCTGTAATGAAAATATCAGAAAATGACTTAAGAGAAGCCAGTACGAGTGATTTAGTACAAGCTCCAATTAATTGGGAGTCTGACTTAAACATAAATTCTTCTTTAGGAACTAGACCAAAACAGAGTGCTGTTCATGCATCCTTCAACTGGCAACTCTCGGAAAGGAATTATTTGATTTCTTTGATACAAGTCATCCTACTATACCAAGCATTAGTGGGCTCCCCAAACTCCATAAGGATTGTCTAAACCCACCTCTACATCCTATTGTAGCAGGCAGGGGTTGGATAAATGTGTAGTAATCCCCTTTGGAAAAAAGAGAGTACCCACAAACTACAACATTGGAGGTAATCCCCTGAAATCTGAAGAAGAAATAAGGGATCTAGGGACCCAAGTAGATAGTCAGCTTTCCTTTGATAACCATGTTGCCAAAGTGGTTAGAAAATCCTTCTATGTGACCCATCTGATCACAAAAGGGTTTGCATCAAGATCCAAGGATGTAATGGTGCCCCTCTACTCTTCCCTCATCAAACCCATTATTGAGTACAATGCACCAATTGGAATGTACCTGGCTAGACATCTCCAGCAGCTGGAGAGATCACAGAGGTACCTAACCAAGAGGATTACTGGCCTCAAACAGTTGCCCTATGGAGCACGATTGAAAAAGCTAAGACTGTTCTCTGTTGCATACCGCTTTCTCAGAGGCGATCTCTGTCTAACGTACAGAGCCATGTCCAACCCAGAATTGTTGAACATGCTCCATCTTAGCAAAACCAAATCTACTCAAGCTACATGCTCTAGGGATATAAACCTCAACACAACAATGAATAGAACATGCTGGAGGGATAGATTCCCTTCGCAGAGACTTCCCTTACTATGGAACAGGGTCCCGATCTACATAAGCCAGAGCCCCTCACTATCACTCTTCAAGAGGAACCTTGATGAGTGGATGGGTAACAAAGTTCACACCGGGGATCACACCAACAGTACTACTAGATAGGGGCCAAGGGTACTAGCTGCTACTACAAGGGTCTAGGGAACTACTAAAGGGGCAGTGAATACCGCACAACGTGGCTGGGCTAATATATGCCTTCGGGCAGATAGCCCAGTACCAACCTATGAACCTATAACTGAATCCCTCTCTGTGTACATTGAGAATGAAATAAAGAAGGCCTTACCTCATGCACAAGCAGTACTTAAGGATACTGGCAGCTTCTTGATGGATTTACATACAAGAACAAGTAATTTGGTGAGAATGAATGACATTATATTGGTAACCATGGAGATTAACAGCTTATTCACGATGATCCCCAATGAGTTTGGTATTGAAGCCATTCATTTTTACATCATGCTGGCCTCGAGTCAGATTTACTTTGTTCTGTGTTGGAACTGGTTCTGGAAAATAATGTGTTTGTTTATGGCCATGATTTTTATTTGCAGGTATGGGAGTTGCCATGGGCACCCCCTGCGTTAACAGTTATTCGAATTTGGTGCTAGCGCATTGGGAAAGTGAAAGAATCCCAAGTGATGCAAACCCATAAAATAAACATTTGCCCCAAATCATCCCGAGGATTTACATTTATCCTCCCACTATGTTCTTGTGTTCCTCAACCCAGTGTATCTTTTATGATCCACAACGTATGATAATTTGACCATATCACTCCTTCTCTCTTGTTTTTTGCTGGCTTTTATGGGTAAAAACAAAATAATTTTGGGAAGACTCTCCCCTTAACCTATTTAAATATATTTGCCCTCCCACAGTATTCCATACTTCCACAATACAGAGGCCATCAAATCAGTACATGTGGAACTGTCACATATCTGCAGCTGTATACATGGGTCTTTTATTATCTGCCTTCACAGATGCAACATTTGTGAGGTCTTCCTCAGCTGAACAGGCCATGACTGAAGTTAGGACAGTACTGGAGCCTAATGATAATGATGGCAGCCTAACCCTTGCACAGTTTGATAGCAGGGTGCCACTGTCAGCAACAATTATGTCTGAGGGCACAGTACTAGTCACATCCACTGACACAGCTTTGTGTGTTGCCTATGGAACCTATCCCTGCACCTACACTTGATACAGAAAAACAGGTCATGTCTAGCAGCTCAACACAGGTAGCACCGTTATCACCTGCTGATGCACCATCAGTAGGTAGTTCAATGGCAGCACTAGAAAGCTATGCCTGTCGATACCATGGCCTCCACCCAGTGCGCAACCTAGGTGGCACAATAGCCATTAATGGATGCACAGGTCAGTGATCTGAGCACAGAAGAAAGCTACAATCCCATGCAAAGAAAATTGGCATACTGGGTGTCATGCATGTTGACATATGTAAGGACATGCAACTGTGGGACTGCCTGCTCCTCAGACAGATGATTGGTGGCCATTGCTACTTTCATAGTGTATTCTTCATCTGCATGCCAGTGTGAACAACACTCCTGTAGCCACTGCTCTTTATCTCCATTCTGGATAAACCGTGATAGATACTTCCAGGACATCAGAGAAAGAATAAGGTTGAGACATCCAGATGAGGTACAAGATTTTATTATGCATAAAATCTTTTTTTTTTTTTTTTTTTTTTTAACTACATAGCTGTTAGGAGACACGATGGCACAATCTCAATTACAGATTAGAATGCACTACATTATACTATATGCATGAACCTAGCCTAACTTATAATGTACTTAGAAATATTTACTTTAGAAGACAAATCAGATGTGATAAGTCATACTAGCCCAAAGTAACAAAGGAGTGTCCAAACATTCATCATGTTCTTCTTGTTACCAGTCAAGTAAACTTATGACATTTCAGCTCCTTCTTGCAAGTACACAAAATGTTTTATTCATGCCCCTGTCCATAAACTCATAACAACAGACTTGTCAGCATAGACATTGTGTCTGCTAACATACTGCATCATCATCATGTGTTTTAATGTATCAGAATTCATACAGAAAAGTTATTGTCATACTCAGGCTGTCTTGAGTGCATTGTGTCAACCTAACTTGTAATTGGACCAAGATTTTGTATGTTTTTTCCTATTTCAAAGAGATAGATGCATATCACACCTCACTTAAAAATAATATTCTATTCATCAGTATGTAACACACCCCATAAGGCACGTACTACAAGGTTACATAGTGCCACCTTAATACCACCTAATACTGGTGAGTCTGGTGTGATATAATAAGGCTGTGGCCCTCAAAGAGATAGTCTACTTGGCAAACAGCCAGCCAGGCATGATCACAAAGTTCCACATCATCCTTGCCATTCCTTGGAGGAGAAGCCCCCAAGGAAGATGACATGCAATGTCTGCATCACTCCCATCTGAAGATCTGCAATCCCAGTCATGTACATACCCATGCAGCACTACACCACCTGCTGCAACTGTGTCCTCTGGCACCAGTAGTGTGTAAGTGCCCTCAACATCTGGCCACCTGAGCCCCTCAGGAAGTTTCGTCCCATCACTGTACAGTATAACCAGCTATTTCAATCACTAAGCTCTGTAATCTCTTCCACATCTCTAGTCTATCCCCACTAATATCTGTGAAGCAATTGCGGAGCCCTACTGCTATGCCCCACCTCACTAGTGCAAATTATGACAACTGTGCCCTGAACCCCCCCCCCTTTCTGTATTACATGAGTTAGATTACAACTGATGCACATTGTGGCCAGTTAATTCACTTGTTTGCGTAGCCTGGAAGTAGTACTGCATTCATCAATTATGCTCTTTGTTATCTCTCTTCTGGCACACAGTTGGAGGCACGACACATCCACTTTGCCAGTGCCACAACATATGCCTTGCCTCAGCCAAGGGAGCCTGCAGGATTTTTTGCAGGGGGGTGCAAACCCAGAGCCGCCCACTCAGCCGACCCCCCTACACACACACACACACACACACACACACACACACACACACACACACACACAGCCATTCCAGTGTCCCATTACAAGGCTATTTCTTCCCAGTTGCTATAAACACTATTCAAAACTCTCAGTATGTATACTGTTTTACACTTCACTTCTATAATGACTAAAGATATTTGGATTTAATTTACAACATTTATTTCAAATTTTATAGCACAAACACTGAGACATTTTCTACACAAAGCAATAGTCTTACAATGAAAACAGGCTTAGCATTAAAACTTCTGCCTTTGAAGCTCACATTCACTGAAACAGCATTCAAACCCACATTCAAAGAGAATGCATCTGGTCAGATGTGGGTTAAGTTTACCTTTGGCCTGTTTTCAAATTATAGGCCCCTTTACACACATTTGTAGGACCATGCAAAAGTACTGTTTTAATTATAATATATAACAATTGAATTACATTCCTTGTATAATACAGCACCACTTGTTAGAGTGTGTTCTACATTTATAGTTTTGAACATTTCTCCAGTAAGCAATGAAACAAAACATATGAACCAATTATGACAAACTGCCCAATTCAGAACACTTCAACCATGAAGGCCACTCAGACTTCTGTCATTACAGTCCACCAACATCAGTCAATATACACAATCTCTGCAGAAGTAAAGGTCATCTGAATAATTTCACATTATAGAGATCTGAAACTAATGAAGAGGTTGTTGCTAGAAAACTTTATATTTCAGTGTTTCATCTGCAAATTCAATGTCTGCTGCCCTTGAAGAATAAATTGCCTATGTTATATTAAAAAATGGTAAGCTGGTACATTGCAATAGGGAATGGTTGGTAAGCTGAAAAACAAGTTCATAGTTACATCTCATCCAAAGGAGGACATACTCAGGACTGCAGCACTCCACCCCCTTAAAATACAAATCTACATGCTGTGGAAGTAGAACCTATAGCCCTCTGTATCAAGATGCAAGTATGCTACCTGCTGTGCTACTAACACTGCTTTAAAATTCTATACCACAATAGTGATACCATTTGATAAACAATAAAGTTGCACATTTTAAGCAGACTTAGCATGAGCAGCAGTAAACTTGTCTTCCCTTGAAGCTCACAATTCCTTGAAACTGCACTTGAAAATAAATTCCACCTGCTAACTCTAACTAGGGCAATTCACTCTCTCTCACACATACCTCAACCTCTTAGTGCAAGAAATCTGGACAAAGCCTAAAATAAATAGGGACAGATTATAAATATTGCTCTCATGAACTTAGAACATGGCTAGAATAACAGGATTTATGTTGGTATGTGTTTTTCTAAAGGATGTTCTTCTTTCTGCTTTTCCCGGTTAGGGTGGTCATCACAGCGGCTCTCCGGTCTGCTAATGATTGACAGTAGATTTTTACGGTGCCGAGGTGCCAGCTCAACGCCCATCCTTCAACAAAGGCAAGCCCATTCACGCATGTCTTTCGAACGCCACTCGACCAGGGCGAGGACATGCAGACTCCACACAGAAGGCACTCCAGCCGAGAATCGAACGGGAGACCCTCTTGCTGTGAGACAACAATGCTACCACTGCGGCTTTTTGTAAGTTATATGACATTTAAAACTCAAATGTCTGTCACTATTTAGAAACTTCAATCCTTTTTAGGAAGAATATGAGGCAAAAATCTGGACATTCTGCAAAAACCTGGACAGCTGAGGGGTATGCTACCTCCTTCTTATACACAGATACAGAGACACATACAGTCCATACCTCTCAATCTCTTAAAACAAGAAATCTGGACAAAGCCTGTTAATGTTGGGGACAAAGGCCCAAAACTAGGGACACATTTAGAAAGTTGCTAGAATAAAAGGGTTTGTGTTAGAATGCATTTTCTGAATGATATGAAGTCTGAAACTGAAATGCATGTCATTATTTCTTAACCAACTATATTCAGATATAGTTGGTTGTCTCAGTATTCACTGTGGCTTCCATATTCTCCCCTCTTGAAAAGCCCACTCTGCTTAACTTGATAATTATTTCCTCAGTCACTTCACCGTGGGTTGCAAGGCAGCTTCATCACTAGTGTGTGCACAAAATACAATGCCTTCAATGAGTCTGCAAGAAATCACATGCAATCATCATGGCACAAAGGTTCTACTGAAGATGCTGCCAATTTTTCTCATACACGACAGAAGCCAGAAACAGCTGTTATTCCACAGCTAGACGCAGCAGTAGCAAAACAAATTGCAGAGAACCAAAATAAAATTGGAACCACTTTTATTTACCATTATTTACTGTGCAACCCATGACATTCCTCTCCGTGGAAAAGAAGGCTCCGATGGAAATTTTTGTGACTTGTTAGATTTTCATATTGAAGCTGGCGACACAATATTGAAACAGCACAGTGAAACAGCTGCTGGAAATGCTCGGTACACATCCCATAGGGTGCAAAATGAGCTGTTGGCAGAATGCAAACACGTATTTTGAAAGGTGATTGTTTGTGCAGCGAACAGGGCAGTTGGATTTAGTGTATTGGCAGACAAAATTGCAGATATCTGAGGCACTGAGGAGTTGTCATTGGGCATTCATTTTGTTGATGAGGATTGTATTCGAGAAGAGTTTACGGTTTTTATTACCATTGTTGTGAGATGCACAGTCTGTATCAGATGTCATGGTCAGTGAATGCATAGTCTAGACTTGGAAAAATTACTCGGACAAGGCTATGCTGGCTGCTCCATAATGGTAAGCATCCAGAATGGTGTTCAGGCAAAGATTCGTGAAAAGTATCCAAAAGCAGCCTTTATCCTCTGCGCATCTCACAGATTAAACCTTGTAGTCAATGATCTGAATGATGTTCCTGAAATACATAGTGCTCTTGGTACTATCAAGAAGATTATTAATTTTTTCCATGACAGTCCAAAAAGATGAGCATTGTTACCAAATATACCTCTTCTGTGTAAGACACAATGGACAGAGAAATATAAATCTATTCATGGGTTTACTCAGAACTTTGAGAAAATATTTGACTGCCTGGCTGAGCACTGCTGGTAAAACCAGACAAAATACACATATGTTACTCAGTGCTTGCTCTTCATGCACGTTTCTGATTTTTCTCTTCATTATTGCAAATTACTCATCAGTTCTTGAGCCTGTTGCCCAGATGTTTCAGTCTGTTCAACTTGATATAGTAAAGGCTCAACAACATATCAACATGAGCCTGTTGCCCAGATGTTTCAGTCTGTTCAACTTGATATAGTAAAGGCTCAACAACATATCAACAGACTCATGGAAATATTCAAGGAGCACCACAACCATGTTGAAGAGCACTTTAGGACTGACATTCTCATGAAGGCAAGATCACTAGCAGATGAACTTGGTATTGGGTTAGTGTTGCCAAGGATTTGCAGTTGACACAACGAGCATACACATTAGGAGTGGATTTTGAGATTTATTACAGAAAAAGTATTTATATTCCCTCTCTTGACAAATTAATTTCTTCACTGACGTCTCACTTTTCCAGCAGTAACACTGCTCAGTTCAACTTATTTTATCTGCATCCTAAAATGATGCAAAACCTAGAAAGTGAATTCCAAAAACGAATTACCGTCAGTAATGAATTATATCATATCGCTACTATACCTGAATGCTCACTTCTTGTCTGATGCATCGGCTTTGAAGTTATAAGACAACCTAAAGCCTGCGATGGGCTACTACTACCTTTGTAGTCAATATCTTGCAGATGTTCTATCAAATGATGTTACTGAACAAAGAAAGTGTCAGGTATGGGATTAAAAAAAAAAAAAAAAACATTTTCTTATGTGTTTCAGCTACACCAATGATTAACATGTGCATCATGCTAACCTGGACAATAACAAAAAATAAATACATAAAACTAGTTGATCTTTGCTTTTGTACATGTTTATGCAAGGAAAACTTAATACTGCAGTAAGCTCTGGACAGGAATATGTGCTTTATGCACAGTCTTCACAGTCCCTTAAAATGTCAATGAACCTCACATGAACTTGTCTATATTCTCCTCCTTTGACAATCTGGCTAGTGTTTTTTAGTTTTTCCTTTCTTGGCTCATCTTTAGTACATCTTCAGCATTATCTCTACTAAGCATACTGTATGAACAATCATATGTTACTCCTGCTATACTTTTAATTGTATGTCTAAACCACTATGCTTACGTAAATATCTTATGCAATCATATGTTATCTGCTATATTTTATAACTGTGCAAACCGCAATGCTCATGTGAATATATTATGTAGAGTATGTTAGCAATTGTTCTGGAGCTTTTCTCCCTGGGCCTCTGCTGAAAATGGACAGCTTTGTCCAGTCGGACCTCCCAGGTAAACAAATGTAAAATAAAATAAAAAATCTGACTTTTATGTATATTCAAAAAAAAAAAAAAAAAAGTACATCATATAACAGAAACCAAACAATGACCGTCACAACAATGCAACACTTAAACACACTTTAATGGCCTTAAAGAGATGTGAATGTATAGTATTGTTTACTGACTCAGAAATGACAAGCTCAGAAAAAAGGTGAAATATTGCTTGTCTGCATCTAGTGAAGTATAGCTTTATTGGCCGGACTTTACCAATAAATTTTTAAAAAAGTAAAAGGCCATGGGCATTGGGCTAGACTAATGAACTATAGCATATCAACAATATGGAATTTGATGATGATGAACTGTTTCAAATACTGGCATACTAAAGTTCCCCTCTCTTAAAACCACATTGCCTCGTGGTTTTGGCGTCTTTTCAGACTTGTTGGCTGTTGGTGAAGCACCCACCAAGAGGAGAAAACGCTGAGAGAAGAAAGGAGCCACTTTTGAGATTTTAAGTATTTTTCTTCAGGTTATTTGTTAAGATTTCTGCATTGCCGCCTACTTTTTGGTGTTTTCCAGCTTGCTAAACTTGACATCTGTATTAGGAACTGTATTTAGAACACATCTAGAGCCTGTTTACTGCATTTCCTGTGTTGCACTTATTTTAAAATTGTTTTTTTTCTTAAAACTTGCATTTTACCTGTCTCTGGCCTAGCACTCAAGTGTGGGGTCATTTATTGCACTGTTCTAACTTGTTGCTACTTGTGCATCTCTGCTATCTTTAAACAAAACAAAAAAAACAAAAAATCTTGCTTTTTCCCCCCACTTTCTGAAATTTAAAAAAAAAGTTCAGTTACAGATTTGCTGTTCTGAACTGTTTGTAAGTTTCTTGGAGGCCATTGCTTGCTTGGGCTAAGGGGAAGTCTCTGTTCATCAGTGGCAGTGGTAAACACTGAACAGCCTGCCTGCCCCTGTGGGAGTGGTTACTGCCTAGAAACTGTAGTTTTATTGGCCATTTTGGGTCAATTCCAAACTCCTTGATCCCCCTCTCTTAAAACCCTCTTTTGCGCATTTTTGCGCATAGTGCAGCATCGGGCAGCGCCGCTTAATCAGGTTTAAACTATTCCCGGCTCCACAAAGTCTGCTCTTCACTTTTTCCCTTAGAACTGTTCCAAATCTCAAAGTAAACACTCTATTTTCCTTCTAAATAAGTAAGCACTGATAAACTAAAGCACTGCACCCTCATACTCCCTTTAAGTACTTGGCTCCCTATTGGTCCTTTTTGATCAAGTCAAAAAGTAATTCCTTATACTATTCTGGCATGTCCAAAAGTCAGTTTCAGGTTTACTCTCCAGTCCAGCTGGTGAATATGGGAATCTTGAGGCAATGTTACAACTGCCTTATGTACACAGATCACCCACTCCTCTTCCCAACAAGCTCAAATATATGTGAGAGATGCAACTATATAGCCAAACTGGAGGCTGAGCTCTCTCAACATAGTACTGGCATGGTCAGTCGGGAGGAGAAGGTAATCACACACACCACGAATCCAGTCTCACATAGACCTATCGCAACAGCAAACCAAACACAAACACACAAAAACATATTTGGAGGCACTAAATAAAAATCTGCCCAAGCAACAGAGACCTCCAAAGCAGACATCCAAGCAACTGCTACCCCACAACAATACCCACGTATCACATAGTTCACAAAGTCAGTGTGCCACACAGTCATAGCCCTTAAGGCTAAACAACACACCTAATACACTTGTAATAGGTGACTTTATTGTCAGACACACTGACGTCCCTCTCACCAGGCTGAACAAGGAGAAGGTCACTGTAAGCTGCCTGTCGGGTACCAGGATCCGCCACATAACACAAGCACTCAGGTCACTCCAAAGCAAGTACAAATATGACTCCGTCATTGTCCATGCTGGTGTGAATGACCTGAGATGTACCTCCCTGGATTACATGAAAAGAGACAGAGGAGCTCTCTGATCATGTGGCCCAGGCCGGTATGACCCTGACCTTGAGTAGCATCTTACCCTCACCAAGAATGATACCACAGTACAAAGATAAAATGATCAATTTCAACAATTGGCTAAAGTATTGGTGGCACTCAAAGGGGATCCAGTGTCTGTCAGCCTGGGATGACATGCTTGATGAGCCACGTTGCTTCGCTAGGGACGGCTTGCACCTGTCACCCCAGGGTTTTCAAATACTGGCCAAGGCTCTTGCCACCCCCATAGTGCCTTTTTTAGGCAAGGCTCAAAAGACAAACCCACCTCCTTAGACAACACAAGGAAAAAGAAACTAAGGGTAATGCTGCTCAACGTCAGAAGTCTAAACCTCAAGATGCATGCACTGGAGGCTCTCCTCAGTATGGAGAATATCGATATCTGTGCAGTAACAGAAACCTGGTTCAAGGCTCCCGAGAGCACCCCAGCACTGCCAGGCTATACCTCATACCATGCTTTTTGGCCCCAAAACTCGGACCGAACCACAAGAGGAGGGGGAGTATCCATATTCATCAAAGATACCCATACCTCCAGGCTAGTGGCACTGCACGAAGCATCTGAGACCATCCATGTGCAACTAACAGTGGGCAAAACTGCCTTCCAGTTTGTAGCCTGCTACAGACCACCCTCCCAAACTCAGGAACCCCACTCGGCTTTCCTGAAGACACTGGAGAATATGAAGGTCTCTCCAAACACCATTATATTGGGTGACTAACTACCCAAACATAGACTGGGAGCACTACTCAAGCGCCAACACCCTAGCCCAACGGTTCCTAGAATTTATAAATTCAAATGCTATGGAACAACTGGTCACCACTTCCACAAGAGGGGAAAACATATTGGACCTGATCATCACCATGGGGACTATGCTCCATACCAGAGGTATACCCCTCATTGGTAAGATCTGAGCATAAATTAATCACTATGGACCATCCATATCCCGTCCCCACCCCCAGCAAAGGAAACCATGGTCAAAAACTTCTCAAAAGCAAACTTCCCACTTCTCAAAACCGAGGTGGAATCTATGGATACCTACAGGAATGCATGGACCGTGCTATCCCAAATAAAACCAAGACACACTCCTCCAAAGGCAGGAGACCTGTCTGGTGGACCCCAGCCATAAATAAGCTGTACAGCAGAAGGAGGAAGCTACTTCATGATAGAGCAAAATTCCTGAAAGGGAAGGCAACTCTGATCAGTACTAGCAAGAAACTACGATCCCTCATAAAATCATCTAAGGCTAGCTTCGAAAGATAAATTGCACAACACGCTAAAGATAATCACAAGGCTTTCTTTAGTTATGTCAGAAACCTGGGTGAAAACTCCCAGATATGCTCTGAGTTAGTGCAAAATGACAAAAAATACACTGAACCCACAGACATTGCCAACATCCTGGCAGACAGGTTCAGTGCAAACTTCTCCCCCCCCTCCACCCAAATGAGCAAATGACTATCCCAACAGAGTGTAGCCTCCCGGACATCACAGATACACAGGTGAGAGCTGCCCTCTCCAAAGCAAAAAACACAGCATCAATGGGACCGGACGTGTCCCGGGCTGCGTTTTACATGAGCTCCGAAGAACTGAACCCTCACTTAAAATCACTGTTCAGTCTCAGTCTTACAACAGGATATGTACCCAAAGAATGGCGTACAGCAACAGTGGTCCCACTCCATAAAGGTGGTGCCACAACGCACCCCGGAAACTATCGCTCTATAAGCCTAACTAGCCTGGTCTGCAAAGCTATGGAGCGTATCATCATGGAACTCATAAACAAAGACATTGGGAACCTCCAAACACTGGATCCTACCCAATTCAGCTTTGTTAAGGGCAGATCTTGCCTCTTAAACCTGGTCAATTTCTTTGAAACAGTCACCAAGGCCATAGACGAAGGGAAGGTAGTCCACACAGCCTACCTTGACCTTGCAAAAGCCTTCGACACAATACCCCACTCGGGCATCATAAATAAGCTCACCAGCTTAAATATCAACCCCTATGTCACAAGATGGGTTGCAAACTGGCTCAGGGATAGAACCCATATGGTCAGAATTGCAGGTGCCATGTCAGACTCTAAACCAGTTACAAGTGGCGTCCCGCAAGGCTCAGTCCTGGGACCTCTCTTGTTTGGTATATATTTCTCTGAGGTACAGGCTAACACAGGAGGACTATGGCTGACAAAGTTTGCAGATGACTGCAAACTGGGGGCCATAATCGACTCGCCGGCTGACACAAGCATCCTTCAAAAATATCTCACAGAGACGGATAACTGGTGCCAGAGCCATGGCCTAAAGCTAAATGCCAAAAAGTGCATAGTCATCCCCTTTGGGAAAAACAAAGTGCCCACAAATTACCACATAGGTGGTAATCCATTAAGTACAGAAGTAATTAGGGATTTGGGGACCCAAGTAGATTGCAATCTCTCCTTTGACAATCACATTACCAAAGTGGTTAGAAAGACATTCTATATATCCCACCTTATCACGAAGGGGTTCACATCTAGATCAAGAGAGGTCATTGTGCCCCTCTACTCATCAGGCCCATAATTGAATACAATGCCCCATTTGGGATGTACCTTACCAGACACCTGCTACAACTAGAAAGACCCCAAAAGTACCTCACCAAGAGGATCAAGGGACTCAAACAGATGACCTACGTAGTTAGGCTAAAGAAACTCCAGAGGTGATCTGTGCCTGACGTATAAAGCCATGTCCAACCCAGAATTAATGGACATGCTCCACCTCAAGAACTCCAAATCCTTCAGAACTACACGCTCCAGTGACTTAAACCTCAGCACAGAAATAAATAGAACATGCTGGAGGGACAGATTCATATCCCAGAGGCTCCCCTCACTCTGGAACAAAATCCCAATCCATGTCAGACAGAGCCCCTCAATGACCCTCTTCAAGAAGAATCTTGACATTTGGATGGGAGATCGTAAATTTACCCCTGGGATCTCTTCTGTGTCACTGCTAGACAGAGTCATGGTAAACTAACCTTAAATGGGATATCTTCTGTGACCTACTATACAGAGGCACAGTCAACTAATCTAAGAAGGGTGGCGAAAGCCAAACACACTCTGGCTAGGCTTGTAAATGCCCTAGGGCAGATAGCCTAGTATCAACCTATGAACCAATATTGCCAAAACAATGGACTTTGCTGACTTATTGCAACACTGCGATTTCTTTCCTGTTAAGCAAGCAGTTCTGATTTTACTGACCTTACCAACCACTACCCGCACCACTGATTGTTCATTTAACACACGGAGCCGAGTCAAGACCTGGTTAAGGTGTACAATGACGGATGACAGACTATCAGCACTGTGCGTGATTAGTGCTCATTGTGAGCTTGTCATTTGTGAAAAGAAACAGTTCATCAGTAAAGTTAGACAGTTTTGGCAGCCAGAGATGACGCTTACAATTTATATTTGCACCACAGGAGTCATAGGCCAAAACTTACAACAATGTGCTACATTTCTACTTTGTATAGAATGCTCACAGGAAATGGAAAACAAAAAAATGTGTCCTCAGTTTAGAAGAAAATGAGTTAAGAGAAGAGTTGCTTGATTTGGTACAGATGGACAGACATATTAAGATAAATGACAAAAATAGACTGCAAAGGGTCAATAAAACCAAAAAAGTCAGAAGCTTGATAAAACAAATCAACACAGTAATTAGGACTGTCCATAGTAATTAATGCGCGATAACAGATGTAAACAGGATATGTTACTGTTGGCAGTACATTTTTCGATTTGAACACACATCATTCGATAACTTAAGAAAATCCAGGGGGGGTGCAAGTGCACCTCCTTGCTCCTGCCTGCAGGTACCCCTGGCCTCAGCTTATTCTGTGGTTCCTCTGCGTCAGTTCCTCCAAAGACTCCTCAGTCAGCACTTTCTCCATAGTGGGCTCCCTTTTGTCAAGTCCTCCAATGGTGAACCTCATTCTAGTGTCTGTGTACCACCATGTGCAGCATTGCACAGACAGCAAATATCTTGCCGCAGGTCTCAGAAGCATTCTGTAGTGCCAAAGGCACCCGCAGGCAGGTGCAAGGGGGTGCACTTGCACCCCCCTGGATTTTCTTAATTTATCAAATGATGTGTGTTCAAATAAAAAAATGTACTGGCAAAAAACGCACATTTTTTGATTTTCAACTTACTTTTTTTTTCCGTTAAACCTGCATCGTTCGGGGATTCAGAGGAGATGCTGATATGCTACTGGAGGTTGCAGTCATATGATATATGACGAGCAAGCCTCAATTCCTCCTCAAACTGCATCTCCCGCCTTTCCGACCATTGACAGCTGCGCAGAGTAGCCTGTCTCTCTGAGAGGAGCTCCTTGCGTTTCTTCCTTCCTCTGCATAGACAAAGGCAGTAGCTCTTTTCTGAGTGATTGATGACTAATCCAGTAACATACTAGGATGAATGGTAGGCATGTCATGTATGGTGTAATTCATCTGCAGACATCATGGTGTGGAAATTCAAATTTGAGCAGCAGTGTAGTGAGAAGAAGTCTCTTTGCTGTTTGTTCAAAATATTTGTATTCATTTTCTTTTTGTAGCCGCTTAGAGTTTGAATAGGATGGATCCTTTCACAGAGGTGAGTTTTTACGATTGCTTGCTGAGATCAGTCTGGTCTTGTTTAAGAACATCAGGAAGTGGCATCTTTGGGTTTTAACCTCAACAATATTGCCTTGCGTGATGTTTTGGCATGCACTTCTTTTGTCAGCCTATGCAGCTTATCGAAAAACTTGGCTGCAAACTCAGAATATTCAAACCTCATTTTTAAGTGTGCTAACTCTGTTTTAAGTAGTTGTTTGCACCGATGATTTGTTTAACCACGTAAATATATTTTCACTAGCTTGCATGAATGGTTTCCCCCTTTTTGTCAGTCTTTGGGTTCGGGCAGGTAAGGGTTTGAGCCACTTGATTAACTATGTTGTAAACACGTTGGTGTAAAACAACAACTTTCTGTTCTTTTAAAGCTTGCCCCCTCCAGTATGTATTCTTTTGTTGCTGTCAAATTGACATTAAATGGTTCTGATTTAAATGTCTTAGTGGCGTGTTTGCTTATATGTAGGGGAGGACGGGACCCCCCCCCTCCTTTACATTTATTTTTTCAGATGAACGGTAGGTATTTTGACAAAAAATGTCAAGCTGAAAGTGAATGTCAGAACTGGACTTTTGAAGTAGAGCTATTGTGAAAGCATGTGTGTTGGAAAGGACAGTGGTGTACACTTACCATAAATGTAGATGTTCAAGTGCATTCACTGTTGCAGTCATTACATTTGTGTGTGCTAAATAAATGTGCTTTCTGCAAGTAATTGCAGGATTCACGTATATCATGCATGCAACACATACCCACAGAAAGATGGCCTTCTTTTGTACAGTTTGTTCGGCACTTTGTAAAGTAGTATGACATAGTGGGGTGCCCAGTCAGGAAATAACAGTCTTAAAAGCTGTATAATGTGAATTAGTCATTAATGTTTTGTTAATTTTTTTGGGTTCTCAGTCAGCTTTCAAGGAAGCGAAAGGCAGTATAGACACTTAATTTCTGCAGGTGTTTATCTTTGTTACTAGTGTGCTGTCCATACTATAGAAAATACCAGGATTTGTAGGCAGAAACAAGGGCAATGTTTAAGAAATACACCCAGGCAGTTCCAATAGTAGTAGGAGCAATGGATCTTATAAAAAAGAATTCACAGATGTACTGATACATGTAACTCCATATGAATTGCAGAAGGAGTGGTCATATAGCCAGAAGGGCTCTTCACAGCACCCGCCCCGCCACCAACAAAGACTGAAACAGTACTAATTTCATGAACTTTAATCATACTTTGACTTAGGAATGGGGTTCATTCCAGTCATGGTATTAGAATCCCAAAAAGACTTGGAGAAATTAAAATAGAGAGACGATGTCCATACCTTTTTATTATGTGGGCAATTCATCTCCGGCATTGGTTTACTTTTTATATGACAGGTGTACTCTCGATCTGTTCCGTCACTTTGATTTTCTATGTGTACGCCCATAGCACTTTCATGTCTAACTGTCAGAAAGCTCGAGAGGCAAGCGGTTTTGAAAAGGTGAGAGATTCTCATGGGAGAGTGCTTGGTGAATTAACTCCTTCAGTGCTAGGTTAAGATTAAATTGTTTGAAGAGATATTTACTAAATTGTCTATTTATTTTCCCTGGAGTGTGCATATTGTGCATATTTTGTCAATAGACTGTTGTGGCTGGTTTGGGGGGGGGGGGGGATGGTGTGGGGTCACAAAATCTAGCACATTTTCATCTCTGACAGTTCGCAACACTGGCCAAGAAGAGTTATCCAGACTGCCAGTGGCAGAGTGAACAATGAGATTTGTGTGACCAGAAAGAGCTTTAGTTTTGCCTCAGAAAGATTTGTGTGTGCAGCACTTAAGGTACGTTCGGTGCTTCTGTCACAAGAAAGAAGCTCCTCCTGGTTTTTATTTATTTATTTTTTTACAGAAAGAATCAATATGTCAGCTAAGCTTCAAGCCTGGCGCCAAAATGTTAAAGTGGTGCAAGGTATTTGAGACAACTGAGTAGTTTAATTTACCCTCTTTACTTCAGTGGAATACATCTTCTCATTTTCTGAAAGAAAGGAAGAGGAAAAAAAAAAAATGCCAAAATCAGGGACAGTCAAAACTTGGTTGGTCTTCAGTGGAATGGCTTGGCTGCGACCAGTGTTTGGTAAATTTAGCTGTTTTTGTGACAATTTACATTCCTTTAACGTAAAGCTCATAGACAAACTAGGTTGAATTTTATTTAATTTACGGTGTTACTATAACTTTTGGTTGTATGAGATTCTCATTTCTTGTTGATAGGTGTAATGGCATAAATGCATAATGTAACTGCTGTCATATCTCGTGCAGTTGGTTGTTATATGGAGGTCTGACCTGTTGGTGTCAAGGCACATGCTGCTTCTACTATATGGCTTGGTGCGTGTGGCAAGAGCACTTGTGTTGAGTGTGTAGTTTATGTTTGGATTGTTTAAATCTAAAGATTTTTAAATCAGATCTGAATTAGAATAAATTACATTTGTAGGTGCCATTGATGCTTCTCATCTTCACTGGAGAGTTTGGAGGTCAGTAGCTATAGGGGAAATAGTTGGTTTAACTGCATTATTGCCTATTAAGTAATAAATATATAGTTTGCTCTCGGTATGATGTCTAGAGTTGTAGTTACTGATCTACTACTTATTTTTCTTTGGTAGTGTAATTTGTCCATTGATTGTAAGTTACTTTTTTATTTTAAAAACAGTCTGGGTTTGAATAACTGCACAAATATATATTTGTCCTGTGTGTCATCAAGAAGGTACTTTGTTAGAAGCAGGTGCAGTGAATGTTTTAATCTGTTTGGGGTTTGCAGTACATGTAAGGAAGGGTATTCTGAGGGTGCATAGTTTGTGTTTATAAAGCACGTCTTGCATTGATTTAGTTTTAGACTTATGATGTTTATAGTTGTGCTTTTGTTTTAGTTATTTAGAAATCCGATGAGAAAGGTATTCCAGTGGACATTTCCTAAAAACTCCGGAGGCAGCACAGAATTACAGAGTAATTGCTAGTTCATGCAGATGTTACAGTGTGGAAAGGCAGGTACACATAACCTGGAATGGGTAACCATAAGTATGTTTTGTTTGGGTAAAGTGGTACACTGTGCAGACTTAGCAAAATAGTGTTTTTATTTTTAGTTCACAGCAGAGGCAGATTAGGATTTGTTCTATGCATCCTCAAATTCTATCACTACTTTTGACCTTACTTTCTCTCCAGCAAGACTGTGCTAGTCATCCACTGTCCTCAATGTGAAAAAGAAAAGGTTTTATCACCCTTTGCGAACTGCACATAATGTTCTTTTCTTACTGTAAACCTGGACATGCCTGCTTGAGTTTTTGATTTCCCATCGGGGGAATAAACTTGTTTTAATAATTTCTTCCATCATACTCCTTTATCATTATGCATATTGAACTCTCATTTTCAGGTTTTGTATTCTAGTGCAATGTGTCATCATTTTTGTTACCTTTAGGCGTCTGGAGCATTAGCTGCTGCTTTCTGTCATTATTTGTAGATCAACAAAAATACTTAGAAAGACAGATGTTCATTTGTTCATACAAATAAGCATATTTATTCATCTGTTCCCTCTGCTATACTCCAAAAGTGGCACTTCTTGTGTCAATTGCTTTATAGTTTTCTCTATTCGCATGATTTCTCCCCTTCCTTTCCCTCACTACCCTGTGTTCTTGCGGCACAACTTTATCAGTTATCAAATTAGCTGCACAGTAACATATCCTGTTTACTTCTGTTATATTGCATGAATTACTATGGGCAGTCCTAATTACGGTGTTTGTTTTATCAAACTTCTGACTTTTTGGGTTTTATTGACCTTCTGCAGTCTATTTTCGTCATTTATCGTAATATGTCTGTCTATCTGTACCACATCAAGCAACTATTCTCTTAGCTCATTTTCTTCTAAACTGAGGACAAATTTTTTGTTTTCCATTTCATGTGAGCATTTTATACAACACATGGAATGTAGTACATTGTTGCAAGTTTAGGCCTACAACTCCTGTGGTACAAATGTAAATTGTAAGCGTCAGCTCTGCCTGCCAAAACTGTTGATAACTTTACTGACTAACGGTTTCTTTTCACGAATGACAAGCTCACAATGAGCACTAATCATGCACAGTGCTGAAAGTCTATCATCAGTCATTGTACACCTTACCCAGGTCTTGACCCGTCTCAGCGTGCTGAACGATCATTCAATGGTGTAGGTAGTGGCTGGTAAGGTCAGCACAACCAGAACTGCTTGCTTAACAGCAGGAAAGAAATAGCAGTGTTGCAATTAGTCAGCAAAGTCCACTGTTTTGACAATATCGGGAACCTTAGTATGCCAATAGTTGAACCAGTTCATCATCTCTAATTCCAAACTGTCAATATGATATTTTAAACTGTGAGCTTTGGCCATCTAAGACCTGCATACAATCAACTGAACGCATAAGTGGAGTTAAGTAAATTTTTATCTGCACTTTTATCAAATAATACACGATTTAAAGTAATTTGTTTGTGTTGCATTGAGCAATATCTAGCTGGAAGTTGTGATTGTTTTTCAGTAGGTCCCCACCCACCCTCCCTGTTTTTGTTTTGGTTTTGGTGTTAATCTTGGTGGCTTTGAAACTGCCCGCCCCTCTTGTAAATTTGCACTTGGATACTCCTCCTGAGCCCATCTCATTTGCTCACTCAAATTTTTTTTTTTTTTAATCTGCTTTTACTGTATTTGTGTTTCTTTCTACTTTATTTTGCTTTTGCGTCATCTTAAAAGTACTCAGTTGTATTTATTACAGCTTGGTGTAACTCATTCTAAGCCTTTTAGTTTAAGCAACTGGGCTTCAGACCAGTTGTTTTACATTAAGAAGGTTTGTGGTCTGCAATGTAGTGGCAGGACAGGTAGCTTACATCCTTCTAAGTTGGGAAGTGCTGATTGAGGGCTCAGTGTCTGTTATTCTAAAAGTGTATTAATTCTGGTTTAAGCACTTGGGCTTCAGGCCAGTTATTTTACATTAAGAGGGTTTATGGTGGGCACTCTTGTGGGAGGAGAGGCTGGACTCTGACCTTCTGAGCTGGGAATTTCTGGTTAAAGGCTTATAGTGCCTGCGTATTTGAACTGCTTCTTACTGAAATTGGTACACCTTGTTTGCTGTAGCATAGACTAGATCCAGGCCTGCTGAATCTAGCTTTGTTTGTATGCTTGTTGTTTGTTTGCTTGTTATTTCCCTGAAACGCTAATTCCACCTAAAACACAGCTTTTCAGCGCTTCTGTGGATCCCTAGTGATATCTGCATTGCTTACTGTACTTATTTCCTTGTTTCACTTGAATGAAAGTTACTGTTTGATGTTTTTGCATTTAAGTTACCTGCAGCACATTGCATTTAAGTTACCTGGCACTTGCTCACTAAAGCAATTATATAAGTCAGCACTAAAAAATTAAAAGCACTACACCCTCACAAACTCTCCTTGAGTACCTTGTTCCCCATTGGCCCTTTTTTTCAATTATAAAGGAATTCCCAATACAATTCTAGCATGTCCAAAGGTCAGTTGTCAATCTCCTCTCCGGTCCAGCTGGTGAATCTGGGAATCTTAAGGCAATGTTACAACTGCCTCATGTACACAGACAACCCGCTCCTCCTCCCAACAAATTCCAACACATGTGAGAGATGCAACGATATAGCCAAACTGAAGGCTAAGCTCTCTCAACTCAGTACTGGCGTAACCAGTCAGGAGGAAAAGGAAACCACACTCACTACAATTCCAGTCTCACATAGACCTACCACGACAGCAAACTAAACACAAACACACAAAAACACTCACAGGCTCTAAATAAAAATCTGCTTAAGCAGCAGAATACTCCAAAGCAGACACCCAAGCAACCGCTACCCCAAAACAAAACACGTGCAACACATAGCTCACAAAGCCAGTGTGCCAAACACAACCCTTAAGGCTAAACAACACACCTGATACACTTGTAATAGGTGACCCTATCGTCAGGCACACTGACATCCCGCTCACCAGGCTGAACAAGGAGAAGGTCACGGTGAGCTGCCTGTCGGGTGCTAGGATCCGCCATATAACACAAGCACTCAGGTCACTCCAAGGCAAGTACAAATATGACTCAGTCATTGTCCATGCTGGTGTGAATGACCTGCGATGTACCTCCCTGGACGACATGAAGAGAGACATAGAGGAGCTCTCTGAGCATGTAGCCCAGGCCAGTATGACCCTGACCTTGAGTAGCATCTTACCCTCACCAAGAATGATGCCACAATATGAAGACAAGATGATCAATTTCAAACAATTGGCTTAAGTATTGGTGTCATTCAAAGGGGATCCAATAACTGTCAGCTTGGGATGACATGCTCGACAAGCCACGATGCTTCGCTAGAGACGGCTTGAACCTATCACCCCTGGGCTTTCGGATATTGGCAAAGGCTCTTGCTACCCCCATAGTGCCTTTTTTTAGGCAAGGCTCAAAAGACAAACCCACCTCCATAGGTACCACAAGGGATAAGAAACTAAGAGTAGTGCTACTCAACGCCAGAAGTCTAAACCTCAAGATGCACGCACTCAAAACTCTCCTTAGCATGGAGAACATAGATATCTGTGCAGTAACAGAAACCTGGTTCAAGGCTCCCGAGAGCACCCCAGCACTACCAGGTTATTCCTCATACCATGCTTTTCAGCCCCAAATCTTGGACCGAACCACAAAAGGAGGGGGAGTATCAATATTCGCCAAAGATACCCACACCTCCAGGTTGGTGGCACAGCATGAAGCATCAGAGACTATCCATGTGCCACTAACAGTGGGTAAAACTGACTTCCAGTTTATAGCCTGCTATAGACCACCCTCCCAAACCCAGGAACTCCACTCGGCCTTCCTGAGAACACTGGAAATTATGAAGGTCTCTCCAAACACCATTATATTGGGTGACTTCAAATACCCAAACAGACTGGGAGCTAGCTCCAAAACCCTAGTCCAAAGGTTCCTAGAATTTATAAACTCAAATGCTATGGAACAACTTGTTACCACTCCCAGAAGAGGGGAAAACATACTGGACCTGATCATCACCAACATGGGGACTCTATGCTCCAGACCAGAAGTGTATCCCTCACTGGTAAGATCAGACCATAAACTAATCTCACTGGATATTCACATCCCGACCCCACCCCCACAGTGAAAAACTTCTCTAAAGCAAATTTCACACTCCTCAAAACCGAGGTGGAATCCTTCAAAGCCCCGGGCCTGTGGAAAATATGGCCCAGACAGCAGAATCCTTTATAAACGCATTCTATGAACACCTTCAGGAATGCATGGATCATGCAATCCCAAATAAATCCAAGACCCAATCCTCCAAAGGCAGACGTCCTGTCTGGTGGACCCCAGCCATAAACAAACTATACAATAGAAGGAGGAAGCTACTACATGATAGAGCAAAATCCCAAAAAGGGAAGGTATCTCTGATCAGTATTAGCAAAACAATGCGGGCACTCATAAAATCGTCTAAGGCCAGCTTTGAGAGAAAAATTGCACAGGACACTAAGGATAATCAAAAGGCTTTCTTTAGTTATGTTAGGAATCTGGGTGGGAATTCCCAGATATGCTCAGAATTAGTCCAAAATGACAAAAAAATACACCAAACCCACAGACATTGCCAACATCCTAGCTGACAGGTTCAGCGCAAACTTCTCCCCCTCCTTCCCACCAAAAGGGCAAATATCTATCCCAGCAGAGTGCTGCCCCCCTGACATCTCAGATGCCCAGGTAAGAGCCGCCCTCTCCAAAGCAAAAAACACAGCATCAATGGGACCAGACGGTGTCCCAGGCTGCGTCCTACATGAACTCCAAGAAGAGCTAAACCCAAACATAAAACTACTGTTCAATGTCAGCCTTACTACAGGATATGTACCCAAAGAGTGGCATACAGCAACAGTGGTCCCTCTCCACAAAGGTGGTGCCTCAATGGATCCTGGAAACTATCGCCCCATAAGCCTGACTAGCTTGGTCTGCAAAGCTATGGAAAGGATCATCATGGACCTTATAAATAAAGATATTGGGGACCTACAGACACTGGATCCTACCCAGTTCGGCTTTGTTAAGGGCAGATCCTGCCTCTTAAACCTGGTTGATTTCTTTGAAACAGTCAGCAAGGCCATTGACGAGGGGAAGGTGGTCCACACAGCCTACCTGGACCTCGCAAAGCCTTCGATACAATACCCCACTCGGGCATTATAGATAAGCTCACCAGCTTAAATATAAACCCCTATGTCACTAGATGGGTTGCAAACTGGCTCAAGGACAGAACCCACATGGTTAGAATCGCTGGAGCCATGTCAGACTCCAAACCAGTTACAAGTGGCGTCCCACAAGGCTCAGTCCTGGGACCTCTCTTGTTCGGTATATATTTCTCAGAGGTACAGGCCAACATGGAAGGACTGTGGCTGACCAAGTTCGCAGATGACTGCAAACTGGGCGCCATAATCGACTCTCCAGCCGACACAAGCATCCTCCAAAAGGGCCTCATAGAAACAGACAACTGGTTCCAGAGCCATGGCCTCAAGCTAAATGCCAAAAAGTGTACAGTCATCCCCTTTGGAAAAACAAAGTGCCCACAAATTACCACATAGGTGGTAATCCATTAAGTATGGAAGAAGTAATTAGGGACCTGGGGACCCAAGTTGATAGCAATCTCTCATTTGACAACCACGTGGCCAAAGTGGTTAGAAAAACATTTTATATAGCCCACCTAATCATGAAGGGATTCACCTCTAGATCAGGGGAGGTCATTGTGCCTCTTTACCCATCCCTCATCAGGCCCATAATTGAGTACAATGCCCCTTTTGGGATGTACCTTACCAGACACCTGCAGCAACTGGAAAGACCCCAAAAGTACCTCACCAAGAGGATCAAAGGGCTCAAACAGATGCCATATGCTGCCCGGTTAAAGAAACTCCAGCTCTACTCAGTAGCATACCACCTGCTCAGAGGCGATCCGTGCCTGACTTATAAAGCCATGTCCAACCTGGAATTAATGGACATGCTGCACCTCAGAAAATCAAATTCCCATCGAGCTACGCACTCGAGAGACGAACCTCAGCACTGAAATAAATAGGACATGCTGAAGGGACAGATTCATAACCCAGAGGCTCCCTTCACTCTGGAATAAAATCACAGTCCAGGTTAGGCAGAGTCCCTCATTGACTCTCTTCAAGAGGAATCTTGATGAGTGGATGGGGGATCGTAGGTTTACCCCAGGTATCACTTCTGTGTCACTGTTAGACGGAGGCACAGTATACTAACCTCAAAAAAGAGCATAGCAAAATTAATTTAAAATGAGTGGCAAAAGCCAAACACTCTCTGGCTAGGCTTATAAATGCCCTAGGGCAGATAGCCTAGTACGAACCTATGAACCTATATGGTTCATTACTGATGGCAATTTGTTTTTGGAATTCTTCACATTCCAGCTTTTGCATCATTTTCGGATGCAGATAAAACAAATTGAAGTGAGCAGTGTTACTGCTGGAAAAGCAAGACGTCAATGAAGAGGCTAATGAGTCAAGATAGGGAATATAAATAATAATAATTGTGGTAAGCATTTATCCATTCTTGAACAGTTTATGTTGGAGTACTTTTTCATACCGATTTCAGCAAGTGATGTTAATGGCATAAATTTCTCCTGAATAGGGTTTAAATAGTTTGTTGGGGTTTTATGAAAGAAGTGTACGGTAAGTGGATTTCTAGTCTAGCCCAATGCCCATGACCTTTTACTTTTTTAAAAATGTACTGGTACAGTCAGACCAATAAAGCCATACCTCACTAGGTGCAGACAAGCAATATTTCACCTTTTTTCTGAGCTTGTCATTTCTGAGAGTCAGTAAACAATATTATACATTCACATTCATTCACATTATACATATACATTCTCTTTAAGGCCATTAAAGTGTGTTTAAGCTTTGCACTGTTGTGACAGCCATTGTTTGGTTTCTGTTACATGATGTACTTTTTTATTTTTGAATCCACATAGAGGTCAGACTTTTTTTTTATTTTCCATTTGTTTACCAGGGAGGTCCGACTGGACAAAGCTGCCCATTTTCGGCATTGGCCCAGGGAGAAAAGCTCCAGAACAATTTCAAATATACAATACACAAGATATTTACAGGAGCATTGTGGTTTACACACTTATAAAATATTGCAGATTGTCATTTTCATAAGCATAGTGGTTTAGACATACAATAAAAAGTATAGCAGGAGTAACATATGATTGTTCATACGGTATGCTTAGTAGAGATAATGCTGAAGATGTACTAAAGATGAGACAAGAAAGGAAAAACTAAAAAACACTAGCCAGATTGTCAAAGGAGGAGAATATAGACAAGTTCATGTGAGGTTCATTGACATTTTAAGGGACTGTGAAGACGGTGCATAAAGCACATATTCCTGTCCAGAGCTTACTGCAGTATTAAGGTTTCCTTGCATAAACATGTACAAAAGCAAAAATCAACTAGTTTTATGTATTTATTTTTTGTTGCAGTCCAGGTTAGCATGATGCACGTTAATCACTGGTGTAGCTGAAACACATCAGAATTTTTTTGTAATCCCATACCTGACTTTTTTTTTTTTTTTTTTTTTTTTTTTTGTTTGTTCAGTAACATCATTGATTGTAGTCAATATCTTGCAGATCTTCTAAGGTGGTAGTAGCCCATCGGAGGCTTTAGGTTGTCTTAGAACCTCAAAGTCGATGCATCAGGCAAGCGAGCATTCAGATATAGTAGCAATATGATATAGTTCATTACTGACGGCAATTCATTTTCGGAATTCTTCATATTCTAGGTTTTGCATCATTTAGGATGCAGATAACATAAGTTGAACTGAGCAGTGTTACTGCTGGAAAAGTGAGACATCAGTGAAGAAACTAATGAGCGAAGATAGGGAATTTAAACACTTGTTCTTTAATAATTCTCAAAATTCACGCCTACTGTATTTGCTCGGTGTATCGACTGCAAATCCTTGGCAACACTAACTCAATGCCAAGTTTACCTGCCAGTGATCTTGTCTTACTGAGAATGTCCCTCCTAAAGTGCTCTTCAGCATGGTTGTGGTGCTCCTTGAATACTTCAATGAGTCTGTTGATGTGTTGTTGAGCCTTTACTATATCAAGTTGAACAGACTGAAACATCTGGGCAACAGGCTCAAGAATTGAGGAGTAATTTGCAATAATGAAGAGAGAAATCAGAAACGTGCATGAAGAGCAAGCACTGAGTAACATATGTGTATTTTGTCTGGTTTCAACAGCAGTGCTCCTCTGAAGATTAGCCAGGCAGTCAACTATTTTCTCAAAGTTCTGACTAAACACACAAATGGATTTGTATTTCTCTGTCCATTGTGTCTCACACAGAAGACGTATATTTGGTAGTAATACTCATCGTTTTGGATTGTCATGGAAAAAATTAATAATCTTCTTGACAACACCAACAGCACTACGTATTTCAGGAACATCATTCAGATCATTGATTACAAGGTTTAGTCTGTGAGATGCGCAGTGGATAAAGGCTGCTTTTGGATACTTTTCGCGAATCTTTGCCTGAACACCATTCTGGATGCTTGCCATTATGGAGCAGCCATCATAGCCTTGTCCGAGTCATTTTTCCAAGTCTAGACCATACTTTATGCATTCACTGACAATGGCATTTGATACAGACTGTGCATCTCTCGCCACAATGGAACCACAAACCGTAAACTCTTCTCAAATACAATCATCTCAAATACAATCATCATCGACAAACCCAAAGTCCAAGGACAACTGCTCAGTGCCTGAGATATCTACAGTTTCATCTGCCAATACACTAAATCCAACTGCCCTGTTCGCTGCACAATCACGTTTTGAAGTACGTATTCGCATTCTGCCAACAGCTCATTTTGCACCCTATGGGATGTGTACCGAGCATTTCCTGCAGCTATTGCACTGTACTCTTTCAGTATGTTGTGTCACCAGCTTCAATACGAAAGTCACAAAAATTTCCACGGAGAGGAATGTCATGGGTTGCACAGTAAATAATGGTAGATAAAATTGGTTCCAATTTATTTTAGTTCTCTGCAATTTGATTTGCTACTGCTGCATCTAGCTGTGGAATAACAGCTGTTTATGGCTTCTGTCGTGTATGGGAAAAAATGGCAGCATCTTCAGTAGAACTTTTGTGCCATAATGATTGCATGTGATTTCTTGCAGACTCATTGAAGGCATTATATTTTGTGCACACACTAGTGATGAAGCTGCCTTGCAACCCATGGTGAAGTGACTGAGGTAATTATCAAGTTAAGCAGAGTGGGCCTTTCAAGAGGGGAGAATATGCAACCCACGATTGAGTACTGAGACAACCAACTATATCAGAAATTAGTTTGTTAAGAAATAATGACATGCATTTCAGTTTCAGACTTCATATCATTCAGAAAATGCATTCCAACACAAATCCTTTTATTCTAGCAACTTTCTAAACGTGTCCCTAGTTTTGGGCCTTTGTCCTCAACATTAACAAGCTTTGTCCAGATTTCTTGTGTTAAGAGGCTTGAGAGGTGTGTCTGTACGTATGCATAAGAAGGAGGTAGCATACCTTCAGCTGTCCAGGTTTTTGCAGAATGTCCAGATTTTTGCCCCATATTCCTCCTACAAAGGATTGAAGCTGCTAAATAATGACAGACATTTGAGTTTTAAATATCATATCCTTTAGAAAAATGCATACCAACATAAATCCTGTTATTCTAGCAACGCGTAAGTTCATGAGAGCAATATTTATAATCTGTCCCTATTTATTTTAGGCTTTGTCCAGATTTCTTGCTGTAAGAGGTTGAGGTGTGTGTGAGAGAGCGTGATATGTCCTAGCTAGAGTTAGCAGGGGCATTTATTTAAGTGCATTTTCAAGGAATTGTGAGCTTCAAGGGAAGAGAAGTTTACTGCTGCTCATGCTAAGTCTGCTTAAAATGTGCAACTGTTTTGTTTAGGAAAATGGTATCACTATTGTGGCATATAATTTTAAAGCAGTTAGTAGCACAGCAGGTAGCATATTTGCATCTTGATACGATAGGTTGATGCTATAGGTTCTACTCTCATAGCATGTAGATTTGTATTTTAAGGGGATGGAGTGCTGCAGTCCTAAGTATCTCTCCTCCTTTGGATGAGATGCCTAATAACTATGAACTTGTTTTTCAGCTTACCACCCATTCCTTATTGCAATATACCAGCTTACCATTTTTTTAATATAACGTAGGCAATTTATTCTTCAAGGGCAGCAGGCATTGCATTTGTAGATGAAACACTAAAATATAAAGTTTTCTAGCAACAACTTCTTCATTAGTTTCAGATCTCTATAATGTGGAATTAATTATTCAGGTAACATTTACTTCTGCAGAGATTGTGCATATTGACTGATGTTGGTGGACTGTAATGACAGAAGCCTGAGTGGCCTTTTATGGTTGAAGCGTTCTGAATTGGAAAGTTTGTCATAATTAAGTTTTGTTTCACTGCTTACTGGACAATGTTCAAAACTATAAATGTAGAACACACACTAAAAAGTGGTGCTGTATTATACAAGGGATCCAATTCAATTATTATATATTATAATTAATACAATTAGGAAGGTGAATCACAGTACTTTTGCATGGTCCTAAAAATGTGTGAAAGGAGGCCTATGATTTGAAAACAGCCCAAACGTAAACATAACCCGCATCTAGCCAGACGCATTTTCTTTGAATGTGGGTTTTAATGCTGTTTCAGTGAATATGAGCTTCAAAGGCAGAGAAGTTTTAATGCTAAGTAAGACTATTGCTTTGTTTAGAAAATGTCTCAGTGTTTGTGCAATAAAATTTGAAATAAATGTTGTAAATTAAATCCAAATATCTTTAGAAATTGTAGAAGTAAAGTATAAAACAGTATGCATACTGAGAGTTTGGAACAGTGTTTATGGCAAGTGGGAAGAAATAACCATGTAATGGGACACTGGAATGGCTGTGTGTGTGTGTGGGGGGGGGCTGCATGGGGGGCTCTGGGTTTGCATCCCCCTGCAAAATATCCTTTGGGCTCCCTTGAGTAGTGCATCACCAGAGTTATCTAGGCAAAGAAGCAGGCATTCAACTATCTGAATGCATGCTTAACAATGTTTTGGGTCTACAACAATGTAGAGCTGTAGGTCATCTCAGCCATGCACTGTGAGTTCCACTTCAGTGACATGAGCCATGGCTCTATGGCATATCCAGCATCACCAATAAGACTTTGTTATGGAAAATCACACCTTACAATTCACTGGTATAGGTGCATAGTGTGGGAAATTTGGAAACTGCCTGGATGGTGCCAGATACATTAAAAAACAATACTCAGTGCACTGCACACCACCTGGCTATTAATGGAGTGGAAACCCTTCTGGTTGATGTTCCATTACCCACATGGACCAGATGGAACCCGGATAGTGAAGCGGGTGCAGTCAATGAAACCTAGAACTTTGGGAAATGGGCTGTTTTATAGAATGCCCACATAGTGGTGTTTTTCTCTTTTGTGGTCCGTAGGAACAGCATGTGCTCCTTCACATGCTGCAGCATGACATCGAGCAACTGGTTTAGCATTCGCAAAGTAGACACACATACACACACACAGTTTCCTGATAACCAGCGGAAGGTTCTCACAGTAAGGATGGCCAATGCTATGCATTTATGTGTCCATACAAACTAAGTACTGAATTCCATGCGAGGACAGTGCATGTCTACTAACTCCCACAAGATGTCTCTGTCCATATCAGCCTATTGTGCAGGTGATGGCATATTAGGCAAGGCTGTAGCCATCGGAGACACAGAGCGTGAAGATGCACATAATCAGAAATACTGGCTGCAAGTAAAGACCCCAACAAATATTGTACAGCTAAGCAGATGCTAGTACAAGCATCTTAATACACAGTCTCCCCTTCTGTTCATTAAGAAACAAATGTGTACACATTTGCTGCCTGAAGTATCGCTTTGCATAATTTTTATACATTTGTGAATCATTCTACAGTGTTGCATATCCTCGCGTCTATTCAAAACTGGTCTCCTCACTTGGTCCATTTGCATATGATGCTGACTGCACAATCTTCCCGAGCTGCATGACCACAGTATCCATATCTCTGAGTTGGCCCCAACATGTAACTCAACTTACACTGCACTATTTTATATTTGGCACTGCACTAATTCTTTCAGAATCTCAACCTAAGTGTTTAGTATGGTTTTGAAATTTACTGTAACCCAAAATGACCTGAGAGTGACTGTTGTGATTTTGTTTTTCATTTGGTCTTACTCCTGCAATGCACTCTGTGTCCCCATTATATGACACCTCTTAAACAGAGTAAAAAAAAGTGCCTTTCGCAGATCTGACATGATAACAGTGCTATGAGTCATTATTCTCTTAGACTGGCTGTGGAAACATCAATTATATTTTTTACTTACTTAGTTTTGTGATAACTCTATGCCTCTAGACCGGTAAAAAAAACTTTCACTCATAATTAAGTTTTATTCCACGCAACTTAGCTAAAATGCAGGCTTCTTTGTGCGATTCCTTGAAGGCTTTCATGCCATTCCCTGTAATATGTAGATTAGATTATTAGCTTCAGCTTGCTCCATCATCTATGACTATTAGTTGTCACTTCATAGATCTGGTAAGGTTATTTCAAGTTAATTATTATCTTTAAATTTTCTACAATCAGAAGAAAAACAGCACCAATTCCTATGGCCAAAAGTGACAGCCCTTAAATGGGTTGGTTATACAATGCTGCAGTAAAATCAATCCCTATTCTTCATATAGAGGTACTTTAAACAACTAATTATGTGACAAAAAGTGTCAGTATAGCTGTAAATGTGCTTTATAACACAACTCCTCGCAGCAAGAGACATTTAGGATATTAAAACTGTAGGTGAGGTCTAATAGTGAACAGAGTATTGTCACTCCTATGTCATGAGACTGAAGCATATTCCTTTCAGCAACAGCATGAGATGTTAACAGTAAAAAATAAGGTGAGACTTTCATGACCTGCTGCAGGAAAAATGGAAAGCTACAAGTTGAAAGTTGCCTGACACTAAACATGCGACAGTACATGAAGGGGAAAAAAATGTAATGAGATTACTTAGACTTGTAGAAGGAACAATCCTTTAAATGTTAAAAAAAAAAAAAAAAAAAAAGAAACCGTGAGTTTGGTGATTACCAAATAGAGGAAATTACACGGAAAAAAAAAATGAATCCACATGACCTATAAAAAGTTGAGAATTTAAATATCCATTTTTTCATTAGCTAGTCAGATAAAACATTACAGGACTTCTGAAGTGACACCTGAGAACAGGCATCCATCTAAAATAAGAAGTTATGTAACTACCATAACGTTCCATGTTAGCTGTCTTCTCTCGCCTTCTTTCTTGCTGGATGGGTTCGGAGCCGATCCTCGGCTCAGACTCGGCACTTGCTAAGCTCGAGAGCTAATTTTACCAGCTCGAGGCAACCCTATATCCCATGATGCAAGGCGTGACTACCCAGATCTCGTTTGGTAGCTATAGAAAACCCTGCCAGTAACCTTCTTCCCATAAAGGAAGAAGAGGAACTAAATGTGGAAAGAAACAAAGCAAAGTAACCACTAGATACTAGTGACACTTCCTACTAGGGCCCATAGAAAGAATGGATCGTACCCAGAGAAGAGTACAACGTCAAGGTCTGTCCAGGCTAGGGGGAAGGAGGGAGGGACGCAAGAAAGAAGACGAGAGAAGACGACTAACATGGAACGTTATGATAGGTACATAACTTCTTAATGTTAAGTTGTCAAACTCGCCTTCATTCTTGCTGGATGGGACCGCGTCCCTAGCACCTCTATCCTGGGTGGCTCAATGGAACAGACTCTTGAGAACTGTGGAACCAAACCTAGCCCTGTCTCTGGAGGCCAAGTCCAATTTGTAATGAGAGACAAAGGTGTGAGGAGTGGCCCAAGTGGCTGCCGCACAAATGGTGTCAATAGGTGGCCTATCCTGAAATGCTGTAGAAGTGGCTAGGCGTCTGGTAGAATGTGAGTTTGGTTTCGAGGGCAGTTGCTTGCCCCTAAGGAGATAAGCATGAGAAATGGTAGAAGACAGCCATCTGGATAAGGTCACCTTGGAGACCGGAAGACCCTTCCTGTTTTCCGCATAAGAAAGAAACAGTTGATCAGATTTTCTGAATTGTTTAGTTCTGTCCAAGTAATATCTGAGTTGGCGATGGACATCCAGACAGTGAAGTTTCTGTTCCGCTCCGTCAGAAGAGTTAGGGAAAAAAACTGGCAATTCAATAGATTGGTTAATATTCGTCTGGGAAGCAACCTTGGGCAAAAAAGATGGATTAGTTCTTAAAGATACTCTATTCTTTGTGGAAAACCAAGTATGGGGGACGGACACAGAGAGCATGAAGTTCAGACACCCTCCTGGCTGAAGTAACAGCAACCAGAAAAATTGTCTTCCAGGAAAGAAATTTTAATGAGCATGTAGCAGCCGGTTCAAAGAGGGGCAGAATCAAGGATGCCAGCATTAAATTCAGGTCCCATTGCGGAGGGGGATCTTTGATTGGAGGTTTCAGCAGAAAGATCCCTCTAAGAAAGGCTTTGCAAAGCTTGTGAGACATTATGTTTTGATCTGTTAAGCCAACATGAAAATTTGAGATCACTGCCAGCTGGACCTTAACTGTAGAGGAAGAAGAACCCGACTGAAAAATCTCAGCTAGGAAGTCCAAGACTGACTGCACAGGAGCAGTAAAGGGATCTATGTCCCTGGACTTTGCCCAGAAGGAAAAACGCTGCCATTTGGTAGCATAAATCCTTCTGGTAGAGGACTTTAGAGAAGCTACTATGATATCTCGCACTGGATTAGAAATCATAGGGAGCCTGGCTAAGGAAGAAAGTGGAGCAACCAAGCAGTGAGGTTGAGAGAATGAATGGCCTGGTGCAGATGATCCGAATGGTGGGTCAGCAGATCTGGAATTGGATCCAGATGCCAAGGCTGAACCAAGAGATGACGATGTAGGGACAGAAACCAAATTTGTCGAGGCCAGTAAGGGGCAATGAGAATCAACTTGGCTCTCAAGACGGTAGCTTTCTGAATCACTTGAGGTATCAGTGGGAATGGAAGAAAGGCATAAAGAAGTCCCCGGGGCCAATCCTGGGTTAGAGCGTCTCTGGGGGGATGGCCTGGTAGCTGAAAGAGGGAGAAGAAGTCTGGGCATTTGCTGTTTTGGGGTGTAGCAAAAAGGTCGCAAGGGACGCCCCACCTCTGAAAAATCTCGTCCACTACTGATTGTTTGAGAGACCACTCATGTGGCATGAGAATAGCTCTGCTCAGTCTGTCCGCTAAGAGGTTGGATTTCCCGGGGATATGCGTTGCTATCAGAAACCGATGAGAGGAGATTGCCCATTGACAAAGTCTGAGAGCTTCTCGACACAGTGGATAGGACCTGGTCCCACCCTGTTTGTTGATATACCAGACTACGGACATGTTGTCCGTCTGAACTGCAATAGTCCCTAAAGGAAGAAAGTCGCTGAGGGCTTGCAACGTTAAAAGCACTGCTCTCATCTCTAGGACATTTATGTCCAGATGGTATTCTATGGGTTGCCAAGTCCCATGGACCATCCTGCCCTGATAATGCCCCCCCCACCCGATCAGAGAGGCATCCGAAGTGACTGTGGCAACCGGGATTGGGGGAGCAAACAGTCGGCCCTGATGGAGTTGCGGAGAAGACATCCACCAGGTTTGGTGACTCTTGCACGATTGCGTCACGAAGATCTCGTGGCGCATGGGAAGCTGCTGGAAGGACCATTGGGTGAACAACATCCACTGCAGAAGACGCATGTGGAAGCGAGCTAAAGGAAGCAGTACGATGGCCGCAGCCATAAGACCTAGCACCTTCAGGACAAATCTGGCCCTGATCTTTTTGCTGAGTAGTATGATCCGAACATACTTTTGGATGTCCAGAATTCTTTGGTTTGTGAGTCTTACTGACATCCCTACAGTGTCTAATTCTGCGCCTATAAAGGTAATAGATTGGCAAGGAGACAATGAAGATTTTTCGTAGTTTATAGAAATCCCCAATTGGTTGCAGGTGTGAAGAGTTTAGTCTCTGGCCTTGAGAAGTTGATGCCTGTTGGTGGCAGAGAGGAGCCAGTTGTCTAGATACGGAAACACCTGGAATCCTTGACGTCTCAGGTGAGCCGTGACCACGGCCATACATTTGGTAAACACTCTGGGGGCTGTAGTGAGACCAAAGGGCAGGGCTCTGAATTGAAAATGACTGGTCCCCAGCCGAAAGTGGAGAAACCTTCTGGAGCGCCTGTGAATTTTTATGTGATAGTACGCACGCATCCTGAAGGTCTATTGAGCACATCCAGTTGTCCTTGCCCAAAAAGGGTAGAATGGACTGAAGTGTGACCATCCGGAACCTTGCCTTTTTGGCAAACTTGTTTAGTTTGCTGAGGTCTAAAATTGGCCTCCAATCTCCTGTCTTTTTGGGAACCAAAAAGAATCTTGAGTAGATTCCGGATCCTACTTGGTCTGCTGGCACTAGTTGGATGGCTCTTTTTGCTAGGAGCTTTGATACCTCCAGCTTTGTCAACTCCCTTAGACCAGGTGAAACGTCCGGGAGGGATTGATGAGGAACAGGATAGCTCACGAAAGGGATATTGTAACCCTCGGATATGATCGACTGTACCCATTTGTCTTGAGAAAGGGAACGCCAGGCTGTTGAGTACAGCGACAATCTTCCCCCGACTGCCTCCAAGGGTGGACAGTCTGGCAACACCTCAGGGGTGCTGGAAGGGTTTATCAGAGAGAGGCTCTCTGCTACCCTGATTCTGCGGACCCCCTCTGCCCCTAGGGCGGCATCTATTATTACCCCCTCTGCCTCTGGGGGTAAACTGACCACGTGCATCCGGTGCGACTCCCTGAGATTTACGGAACCACATTTTCCCTCCCTTCTGTCCTTTGGGCTAGGGTCTTGAAGGGGTGGAGAAATGGACTCCTACGGCAGAAAGAGTCTTGCCGTCTTGCTCACACCTGGTCAATTTGTCCTTCACCTGAGGCCCGAACAAAGCCGAACCATCGAAGGGAGTATTAGTGAAGGACACCTTAAAGGGGTCTGCGAAATTACAAAGCCGCATCCAGGACTGACGCCTAAGAGCCACTCCTGTGCCTGCGGCTCTACTCGCCCCATCGGCTGCATAAGAAATGAGCCGCATGGAGGAGTTAGTTATAGAATTTAGGATTCTGAGCTGTGAGGCAATCTTTTCTTGAGCCCCAGCAGCTGACGGATCCTGAACTACCTCACCTAGTTCCTTGAGAATGTCTCTCTGAAGCCGGGTAAAGTGAGAAAAGAGTAAAGAGATAGTTCAGCGAGCGCATAGCAAAGTTCGCTGAAGAAAACATCTGCTTACCGTACCTATCCATGGTCCTAGAGTCCTCGTTAAAAGGATGGACAGGTACAAAATGATCGGCAAGTTCCTTCTTGGTGGCAGCCGCCACCACCATGGCATCAACAGGGACACCTTTGGTGAGAAACTGTTTGTCTGCGGGGGCCTTGATGAATTTAGAAGGCCTCCTGGGGACTGGTTTCACAGAATTCGGGGCCGCCCACGCCTTTCGAGCAACCACTTCCATGAGCGGGTCGAAAGGCGGAGACACCCAGGAGGTGGAGGGTAGAGATCCAAAAGCCTCCAGGTATACCGACTCATCCTCGGAGGGGTTAATGGAAGGCCAGTCCCCCCTCTGCTTAAGGAGTTCCAGGATGTCTGAAAAGGAGACATGGGGGACCGTGGGGAACTCTCCGACTCATCTAAGTTGGTATCTGATGTCGTAGACTCGGGGGGAGTCTGTGTGCTTCCTCTTGCACGTCCTCTTACGCGGGGGCTCTCCCGAAGGATCAGGAGAAACCTCGGAAGAGGAAGTTCTTCCCAATGGGGAAACCTGGGGCGATGGATCTCTGGGTCCGGGAGCAAGAGAATGGGAAGAGACATCGACAGGCACCGAAGAGGGAGGAGCTAATGGAACTGACCGTTTACTCAGCTCCGGGGCTAGAACACTCCTCATCACCTCAAAGGCTCCCCTTCCAGGGAGGCCAGAAGACTCACGCTCCGAAGAAACAGGAATCCCCGGTCCCGCCGAAAGAGAAGGCTCCGAGGCCGATGTCAGTGCCGAGCTCACCAATGCCGAAGCTCCAAGAGGGAGAGCGAGGTTGGACAAGGGTCCGATGCCACTCGCCCCCTCAGAGCCGACAAGGGAGATTCGACGACCGGATCCCTCCAAGGAAGGTCTCATGGAAGAAATCGGAGTAAAAGACGACGGAGCCGACAGGGGAGGTATCGGCTCCGGCGCACCCACGGTCAACGTTCTGAGAAGCTCCGGCTCCGAACTCTGAAGGAGAGTCGGAGGAGGAATTGCAGGGGGATGAAGGATAGCGGTCGTCTGCTGAGACGGGCTATGGAGCATCTGGGCCAGTGCCTGCGACTTCAGCAGTCTACTTACCACCCTCTCCAAGTCATGGTCTGATAGCCTGGAAGACCTTTAAGATCGGCTCCGATGGCTCTGCTCGGAAAGCAGAGGAGATCCCGGAGCAGAGCGAATCGACTTCAGGGAAGGGGACCAAGATCTCTTCTTGGAAGGAGCCATCGGAGCCGAAGACCCTTCGGTTCCAGTTGGAGCCGACAGCTTATCGGCACCAGTCCTGATCAAAGATACGTCGGCTCCGGCCGGAGCCGACATCGGTGCAAGTGTATCGGAGCCAGCCGGCACCGATACCACCACCTCAGAGATAGAAAGATCGGCTCCAGCCGGAGCCGATCTTGACTCCGAAGGAGTCGGAGCCACCGCCGAAGGCTTAGGAGCAACAGCCTGGGCTTTAGGTGGCTTAGAGGGCTTTCCCGACCCAGTCTTGGTCGGGGAGCCCTCTGGCTTCAACAAGCCACGAAGGATTAATTTGTTCCTACGTTCCTGCAGGACTCTCTGGCTGAAGGAGTGACAAATAGCACAGGAGTCCTGCAGATGTAGAGGCCCCAGGCAGTACACACAAGAAGTGTGACCGTCTGTCAGAGACATTTTCTGACAGCACGAGTCACACTTCTTGAAGCCTGAGACCTTTACTTCTTTTGACATGATATGCCAAACACAAACACAAACACACACACACACACACACACACACACACACACACACACACACTTAGCTAATAAAGGGGGGGGGGGAAACTAATTAACACACCCACACTTCCTGACAGAAAAATAATGGAAAGGAGGCTTAAGGCCTGAAGGGAGGAAAAAACTATCCCTAATACAATAGAAAGGTAATACAGGGCAAGATAGACAGGTACTAGTTAACACCAACTCTTAAGAAAAAGAAATAAGGAAATTGGAAATTTTTCTGACTGACTTTAGTATAAAAATACTAAAACTCTACCTGAGCTGGTAGAAGGAGACCTCTTCTCGAAGCGGCAAACGAGATCTGGGTAGTCACGCCTTGCATCATGGGAAATAGGGTTGCCTCGAGCTGGTAAAATTAGCTCTCTAGCTTAGCAAGTGCCGAGTCGGAGCCGAGGATCGGCTCCGAACCCATCCAGCAAGAATGAAGGCGAGTTTGACAACTTAACATCTGCACTATTACGGTCTTCGTTCTTCTGAATTCAAACACATTGCATCATCAATAGAATAAATAGGTACATTTAAACCAGCTTCAGGATATACAGGGATAAAAGTTCCATTTTCCAAATGACCAAGACTGAGTGGTGAGGATGGCCACTGGAGGACCCAGTCAGGGAAAGATGGGAGTGAGTGGCCAAGATCAGGTTGGCCATGCTGGAGGGAGGGTTATGGAAACCCCTTTCTACGCAAGTGCTACAAACTGCAAGACAGTGTATGCTCAAGTACAACATGCTGACAGGACAGCACGAGTTCTACCAGCCACTGTACAACTTTATAATCAGGCTGCATTTGCGAAAGCACAAACAAGTGCCGATATTTGTAAGCCTGCATTGGCAGTGCCCACTATACTGCAAAAAGAAAGAGGCACAGAAGTACCTTAACCAACCAAGAATTACATATACTCTGATCCTAACTCTTGCCTCCACTGTCTGCCTGCCTTGTTTAGCAAAACAATGGAACAAATGGGTTCATAAGATATTAAGAAGGGTCTCGCTGGCCAAGGTTTAGGGAAGAAAAAAACAAGGCAAACATAAAATTAAAAACATACATTGTACTTGAGCACTGCCTGGAAAGTTAACAGGAGTAAACCACAAGCGCCAAAAGAAAACAAACAACATGCTCCAAATATCTGCCTCCATCTCTTAAGCCAACTGAAATTTCTAAAAATCATTCACTGTTGCTTTCTTTTTGACATTTGACAATGCTGTCACCCAATACCCTGCCAGATGACACCAGGCAGTACAAAGAACATCAGACTGCAAACAGAATGTTAGCTAGTGCTCAGTATTCTGGGCCAATGAAATATAATTAAAGTGTAAATTGAAAGCCATACATACAAATATTTCAAGCATGGGCATTAATGCCCTTCTAGCCTGCCAATATACCAAGACAGTTGTTCCCATAATAACCGTCCAAGCTGTTCTTAAAAATATCTAAACTAGTACTTGCTTTAATGTAATTTGGCAGTCTGTTCCATGCACCAGCTACTCTCTCAGAGAGCCAGTTAGTACACTTCTCATTCATACAGAATCTTCTACAGAGGCTGTCTGATTATTCCCTATTACTTCTTCTTCTCCTTCTTTTGGCTTTTCCCGGTTAGGGGTCGCCACAGCGGAACTCCGGGCCGCTAATAACTGGTAGTAGATTTTTGCAGTGTCGAGTTGCCAGCTTAACGCCCAACCTTCAACAAAGGCACACCCATTCACGCATTTCTTTCGAACACCACTCGACCATGGGGAGGACATGCAGACTCCATAGAGAAGGAGCTCCAGCCGAGAATCGAACGGGAGTACCTCTTGCTGTGAGGCGACAATGCTACTGCTGTACCACCGCGGCTTCCCTATTACTTCTGATAACCCCAACAAACATTCCCAGAGTTAGTTGTCTCTAAATGCCCTATATAACTGAATATGACCTTCTCTTAAATATCTATAAGAGGCACTATACAAGTCCAGACATTTTAATAACTTAAATTTTCACATCCATGGATGCTCTTGGTATATTTCTGCTGCATTCTTTCCAGTTTACTCATGCTTGTTTTCTTACAAGGTTGCCATATTGTTATTCCATAATCAAGTTTGGGTCTAATGTAACCAACAATGACTTCATCATTTCTGATTTCCTAGACTTTATAAATCTTTTTATACAACCTAACAAGCAACCTACAGTTTTGTAACTATCATTAACCAACTGTTGATATGATTAGAAAAATCTCAAAGCTGATCTACCCATGTACCCAGGTCCTTAAATGAATCGACAATTTCAATCACTGCATGTTTTATTAAATATTCACCTTTCAATTTGTCTTCTAAATCTCATATTCTTAGTTTTTGAACTATTTACCAACATATTATTCTCCTGTGCACAAATAAAGAAGTTATGTCTTACCATAACGTTCCATCTGAGTTGATGATCTTCTTCCAGTCATCACGGATGTGTTCGGTTCAGAGCCCACAGAATGGAGTCGGCCTAATACCACGCTCGCGTGCACCAAAAACTCTCGAGCTAAGCTGCTACCCACAAATGCTCTTCTCCCAGTTACCTCAGATCAAGTTTGCATGCAACATATAGAAGAAACAGAAAGACAGAGGCCAACTCTGCACAGAAACCCTGAAACACCACAAGGACCCATAATATCCGCCAGGAGCCTTTGGTGGGGGACAGTGGTACGGTGTGATGACTGGAAGAAGATCAACAACTCAGATGGAACATTATGGTAAGACATAACTTCTTTATCTGAAGTTGTTAATTTTCTTCCTATTCATCACTGATGGGACAGAATCCCAAGCTACTTGGAGAACCTGGGTGGCCCTTATGGAAGAACATTCCGGAGAACCATTGAGCCAAAGGCCGCTCTTCCCCTGGAGACCAGATCCAATTTGCAATGCGTGATGAAGGTATGGGGTTTAGCCCAAATGGATGCTGCACAGATTTCATCCATGGAAGCCCTGGAGTGGAAGGCAACAGAAGCTGCGATAGCCCTAGTTGAATGAGCTTTGACTTGAGCAGGCTTGGGTTCATTCGTAAGGGAATATGAGAAGGTAATGCAATCTGAGCCATTTTGACAAAGTAACTTTAGATACAGCGCAACCCACTCTAGGGCCAGAAAAAGAAATGAAAAGTTGGTCCGACTTGCGAAAGGACTTAGTTCTGTCCAGGTAGAAACGTAGTTGTCTATGAACTTCAAATGAACGCAGGCAGTATTCTCCCTTGTTTGAATAATTTGAAAAAAATACAGGGAGCTCAATGGACTGGTTAATAGAGAAGTTGGAAACCACCTTGGGGAGAAAAGATGGATTACTACAAAGTGATAATCTGTCCTTATGGAATCAGGTACGGGCTCTTGATGCATAAGGCTTGTAACTCCGATATCCATCTGGCTGAAGTGACCGCCACCAAAAACAAAGATTTCCATGACAGGAATTTTAGATCACATGTCAAAGCCAGCTCAAAGGGGGGGGTAGAGAGAGACTGGAGAACCCGGGAGAAATTCCGTACCTCCATAGGCTGCCCGATAGGAGGTCTGCTATTGAAAATTCGCTTGAGAAAAGTCTTGCAAAGTCGGGTGGAAATAAGTGGGACTCCATCTGAACCATTATGGAAATTGGAAATAGCTGCTAAATGGACTCAAATGGTGAAAGCTGATGCCCCATTGTCAAACAACTCAGAAAGCTAGTGAAGAATAGCAGTTGTAGGGGATGAAAAAGGATTTAGCATCCGATTATGTGACCAGATAGCGAATCTTTTCTATTTGTCTCTGTAAAGTTTTCTGGTGGATGGTATATGGGAGGCCAGAATATCTCGGACAGATGGAGTGGGTTTCCTGCCTGGCAACTAGCAGAAGTGGAGAAGCCAAGCTGTCAGCTTGAGAGTGGATAGATTTGGGAGAGTCAGCCCTTGTGGGTGAGATATTAGGTCCTGACGAGTGTCCAGGATCGAAGGAGGTTGTAATAGGTGAGGTCAGAGGAAGGGAAACCACACTTGACGAGGCCAGAAAGGGGCAATGAGGATTACTTTACATCTGAACTGAATAGCTTTCCTTAGAAATAGAGGTATCAGAGGTGTCAGGGGATAAGCACAGAGGAGACCCACGGGCCAATCGTGAGTCAGAGCATCTCTCTGTGACTCTACGTCTGGGGGAAAGAGGGCAAAGTAGCTGCTTCATTTTTTGTTTGAGGGGGAAGCACAAAGATCGCAGCAAGGCTGGCCCCAATGGCTGAAGATTTCTGCCATCAGGTTTGGGTTGAGAGACCACTCATATGGATGGCGGATGCATCTGCTCAGCCTGTCCGCAATCACGTTGGAGCTCCCCGGGATATGCATTGCGATTAGAAAGCGGTTGAAAGCTATCACTCAATGCCAAATTCTCATGGCCTCGCGGCATAAGGGGTAGGATTTGGTCCCTCCCTGTTTGTTTATGTACCAGATGACGGACATATTGTCCGACTGGATTGCAATCATTCCCGACGGAAGGAGTGGATGAAGTGCCTGCAACGCTAACAGCACTGCTCTTAACTCCAAGACATTGGTATCGGTGGTCACCGTGGCGTTGGGTTGGGGAGTCTGGAAGGGGTGACAGCAAAGATGTTAGTCTGTTCTCATCCACCAGAAAAGTACTTGTTTGCAGGAGTTGGTGATGAGTATTTGTGAACTCAGGGGATGAAGATTGGATACCCACTGGGACAAAATGAGCCATTGTAGTAGTCTCATATGCAATCTGGCTAGGGGGAACAATTGGGATGGCTGAAGCCATAGACCCCAGAGCCTGTAGAACTTCCCTTGCAGACACCTTCCTTCAACAGAGTATCACTTGTACTTGCAACCTTAATCTCTGAAGTCTGTGAGGAGGAAGAGAGACTTGGCTTGTTTGAGTGTTGAATACTGCCCCTATAAATTCCAATTGCTGGGTGGGATGAAGGTTGGATTTTTCCCAGTGTATGGTGATGCCTAGGAACTCCGCTAGTGCTAAAGAGTGTAGTGGAGGGCCCTGACCAGTAGGCACTTGGTGGGGGCGGAAAGAAGCCAATCGTCTAGATATGGAAACACCTGGAATCCCTGAAGTTTCAGATGAGCTGTCACCACTGCTAGGCATTTCGTGAACACTCTGGGGGCCGTCGAGAGACCGAATGGCAGGGCTCTGAATTGGTAATAATTGGCTCACAGCCGGAAGCGAAGGAAACTCCTGGAGTGCTTGTCCATTTTGATGTGGTAATACGCATCCCGGAGGTCTATCGAGCACATCCACATACCCTCCCGAAGAGGAGGATTGTATCGTGACCATGCGAATTTGGTCTGAACTACTGACTTGTTTAGTTGGTCGAGATCCAGAATGGGTCTCCAGTCCCCAGTCTTTTTTGGCACCAAAAAGAATCTTGAGTAAAACCCAGATCCGCACTGGTCTAGAGGGACTTTTTGGATGACTCGTTTTATACACAGCTTTGCTATTTCTGAAGCTGCCTCTTCCCTTTGACTGGGTGGAACATCGAGAAGGGATTTTGGGGTCTTGGATAAGAGATTAGAGGGATGTAGTAAACTCTGGAAATTATTCTCTGCACCCACTGATCATTTGTAATAGAATGCCAGGCAGCTTGCTGCAGAGAGAAACGAGCCCCAACTGCTTCCAGAGGAAAGCAATCGGGCAACGCTTCAGGAGTGCTGATACGGTCGTCCTGATTTTGGGGACCCCTCTGCCCCAAAAGGGGCATCTTCCATTATTAGAACCCTCGCTGCCTCAGGAGGAGTCCTCACCAAGTGCGCTAAGGAAAGGGCCTTGAGGTTTTTGTGCCACATCTTACCACTCCTCTGGTTCCTGGAAAAGGAGCTCTGAGGCTTGAAAAAAACAAAGGCCAGTGGCAAACAAGGTTTTTTCGTCCTGCTTGCACCTGGTTAAGGTGTCCTTCACTTTAGAACCGAAAAAAGCTGATGGTTCGATAGGGGCATTTAAAAAGGAAGACTTGAAGGAATCCGCGAGGTCACAAATGTGCATCCAGGCGTGGCATCTCATAACTACACCTGCACCCGCAGCTATAGCTGCGCCTTCGGTTACGTCGGCCAGAGTGGAAGTCATTATCAGAAGAGGTTGTCAGTACTGACTATCTCAGAACAGAGATGGAGGACGTCGGTGCAGAGTTAATGGCAGGCAATATGGTCAGAGCCAAAACCACGATAGGAACCGTAACCATCGGTGCCGAGAGTGGCGCCGACGAGAAAGTCATGACAATCTCTGTAGGGACTGCTGAGCTCAGTGCCGAGGTGGTCGGAACAGAGGAGACAATTCTGTGCTCCATGGAAGTCCTATAGGCCTTATGCTTATGAGGCTTGCCCCTATCACCGGCCGGTGAACAGGGGTCAGAACAAGGACATTTTTTGTCCCTATTTGGAAGGTTTGAGACCTCCAATGCAGAAATAGCCTCAGAAAAAGGAGAAGGAAGCAGGCCTTTGAGAATTAATTTATTCTTTCTTTCATTCAGCATCCGCTGACTGAAACTGGCACAAATGTCACAGGGAGGTTTCACAGATAAGTGTGGAACCCCCAAACAGTATACACATTTCTCATGTAGATCACTATTCGGGAGTTTACCATTGCAGGAAGAGCAATGCTTAAACCCTGAAGTCCCTTTCTTTTCAGACATACCACAATAAAACAAACCAGAGTAGGAGAGGAAGGAAAGAGAGAGTGGAAACACCAACAATGGTATTCAGAATACCACAAGGGTAAAAAGGGCGTTTACCAATGATGGTACAAGAAAAGGGATACCCATGGGTAGAGCTGAAAAAGATATCAAGAAATAGAAGAGCTTGAAAGGAAAACAATCACAAAATACTATAAATTTTGAAAAAAAAAAACGCAATACTTAACTGGAGAGCTCAGTGAAACCCTGCTATGCAGCTGTGCGGCAAACGAGATCGGAGGTAACTGGAAGAAGGGCATTGTGGGTAGCAGCTTAGCTTGAGAGTTTTTGGTGCACGCAAGCTTGGTATTAGGCCAACTCGGTTCCGAGGGCTCGGAACCAAACCCATCAGTGATGAATAAGAAGAAGATTAACAACTTCAGATGGTTAATTTAGTCATTTTCTTTTGCAGAAATGCCCTATCTGTAACACATGTAATAAGTTTACCCAATTTCAGGTCATCTGCATACAGACTGCAGAACACCTCGGATGAGAAAATATAGGTCTCAAAAGATAAAATCTAAACAAGTAAGGTCTAGAAAGATACAATCTAAACAAGTTAAGGCCTAGGACAGAGCCCTGTGGGACACACTGACTGTAATCAAGAATTTCACCTGTCCAGTTGCTGTATGACACTTGCCATGTCCTATTTATAAACCATGCAGCTATCCATCTTATCAAGAATACATAACTAGTTGTTCAAATTTATTGACTAGTGTTTTGTGTATGAACCTGTCAAATGCTGAAGTCAAATCTGTATAAATTACAGAACAGTTGTTGTTGTTCCTTCGGCTTTTCCCGGTTACGGGTCGCCACAGCAGAACTCTGATCTGCTTATGACTGGCAGTAGATTTTTCATGGTGCCGAGGTGCCAGCTTGACGCTCAACCTTCAACGAAGGCACACCCATTCATGCATGTCTTTCGAACGACACTCGACCACGGGGAGGACATGCAGACTCCACACAGAATTCGCTCCAGCCAAGAATCGAACAGGAGAACCTCTTGCTGTGAGGCGACAATGCTACCGCTGCACCACCGCGGCTTCGATATAAATAAATTACAGAACAGAACAGTAAAAAAAATAAATCATTCTTTATGCTTCTCTGTGTTATCTGGAAAAGATACCTCAAAATACATATGTTAGGTCACATAATTACAATTTACATTCTGGTGATAGTATAAATCACTGGAAACATCCGTTTCTTTCACAGTTGATACCCAGAACAGACAGTAAAACTGATAATGCATATAACAGATAAAACAATTTGCAATAAAAGCAGCTACAATGGAAATTTCCTAAACATAAAATAAGACCATGCAAAAAAGCAGCTACACTGGAAATTTCCTAAATATAAAACAAGACCGTGCAAAAAACAAATTAATCTGTGTAGTCACATGTAATTTATATTGCTAGGTACAAATAGATTCTGCAATGTCTGTCTGACCTGCAGAACAGCTTGGGCAATAAGGAAGCGACTACAGCAACCCACAGTATACAACAATACACCACTTCCCCTTTATTAAGACAAGAGTAATGTTCTCAACGTAGACACGGACTCCCTTAAATCATGTGATTGTATATACAGTTTAGATGATGCTGAAAATTTTACACACACACACACACATTATATATATATATATATATATATATATATATATATATATATATATATATATATATATGCACCCATTTTATTAACAAGGCAGCAGTTACTTCCCTAACATCATGGTACTTTGTGTGAGCCCCTTTACTGTTCCGTACCTTCCTGTGCCTAAATTAATGCTGCCAGACTCTAGGGTTGCAGGCCACCTCACATGCTGATGATGTGGATTGTACTTCTGTCTTGTCCAGAAAGTGGAGAGAAGAAATGGCCTGTGAGTGGCTACTGCTGTTCAAGGAAGAAAGAGAGCTTACTCTTGGTACAGTTATACATGCCAAGCCCATGTGCATCACGGTCCAATAGATGCAGTACTCAAGACGTCTTTGGGACAGATGCTGCTTACCTCTATGGGCGACATCCACTTGGATCCACTCCTCCCTTGTTTGGCTGTCTGCTTGTCTTTTCCTGTGTTAACCACCAGTCTCCGCCAGGGACACCACCACTGGAAAAATGCACCCCTAGCATGTGTACCCTAGCATGTCCACCTAAAAAAAGTGAATAGGCAAAATCTTGTCATTCTTTTTCTTCTCCTTTCACCAACTCTTTCAATGCCCTCACTCACTAACCAAACCCAAGACACCAGGGTCACATTCACGTCTTTTATCCCTCGATGCAATAGAGCTGGCAGCCACAATGAAGCAGAGACTTTTAATGGACAAAAATCATTTTAAGTAAGTTGTAAGCTCATTCTGCCCAATGAACATTTGTGCTACTATGTATATATACACACACACGTACACATATATATTATTACACACACACACACACACACACACACACACACACACACACCAGTATACATATACAAAAAATAGAAACGAACAGATCCTTGAAGTGAGGTGCAAAAGTTTTACAGTCTAAGGGGGTATGAGCACCCCATCCTTAAAGAAAAACATTAATCCACATTAATCCACAGGGAAAATTGGTAGTTCTTGAGCATCGAAGTTACTGGCTGAGCCTCCTTAACAACAAAAAAAAAAAAAAAAAAAAGAAGAAGAAGAGAGAGAGAGAGAACCAGAAAATGTAGTCAAACCCAGTTGTTGAGACTTCAAAGTAATCAATCACTTGTATAGAAATTGATATTTCTTTATTGAAAAATAAAAGATTAAACAGGAGTATTTTCATCCTTAAGAGAGCTATGTTAGATCCAACTCCAGTTTACATGACATGTATTATTTATATATGCTTTTAACACATAGTTCACTGTCAATTCCCATGAGCAGAGGCTCATGAATGTATGCTGTAGACAATTTAGCATGGCCAAAGTAGGACTGGACTCAATTTTCATCCCTGTTCTGCATATCTACTCCTATTGATGGCTAACAGTTTACAGCTTATGTGCTGTATTCTCATCCTATGTAGCTAGTGCCTAATTGATAAAGACACTTTGTATACCTTTTGTCACTGGCTATGCACATCCATTAGTACAATAACTTATCTGTGCTGCAATAAGTAGATGTCATTTGCCATATTAACAAGGAGCAACAAAGACATGAAAACCACTAAAGTTATAACCCTTAAGTATTATGTTGTTGTAATCATAATTGCAGCTAGTCAGGATCATGATGGGAGCCGTCTATCTGTCCCAGTGACTAGATGCACCTACCTAGTACCCTTTGTGTCAGGTAATATTCTACATTTTCCATGCCCAATATATCTAGTGGAATTAATATATCTAATGGTACAGCAATAGCAAGTGAATGCCAAGAGCCATTCAATGGCTCTGCATGTGCTAGTCTAAGACATAGTACTCTAGGACAGTGGACTGCACAGGGTTAAATATGATTGACTCCTATTCCAGTATGCTCCACATAATGACAAATGATGTAATCTGCCTATTACTGAAGCAACTGTATATTAAGTCATAGACTGTTATTATAGTACTAGGAAAAATTGAGTAGGATATGAAGATAGGTCTAATGCCAATATTCATGCATACTGAAACTGTGCAGATATCGCAGGTTGTAAACACAGCACAAAACCCAGTCTGCAGTAGGAGAGAAAACAGACATGTGAAACTTTGTTGAAAAGAAGACAATCTCAGTATGCGTGAAGCTAGAGCTAAGTGGTGACTCTGTTCAGGAAAGGGAGGATTAGGACCCTTAACCTGAGCATGGAGAGAAATTATAGGAAGTGGTGAATCTGTTCAGGAAAGGGAGGATTAGGACCCTTAACTTGAGCATGGGGAGGTTCACTGCAAAACCTTCAGTGATAAGAGTCTGGTTGGGTAATGGGTGTACTATATTACATCAAAACACATGAACTTCGATGTGAACAACATCAACCTTAAAAGATTGACAATATAAATGCTGACAGGGCACTGTGCATGCACAAGGAACATCCTTGTCACATGCAAAGTAGAACTTAAAAAAATTGTTTTTTGTTGGGTTCAAGACTCCTGCAGCCCACACGCCACTATACACACAGTGAAGGCTATTTTGTTTTAAGTACTGTACATCAAAGTGACAAGGTCGCCGTTTCACTACATATTGCAGACTAGAATACAGATACAGAGACATCACTCAAGGGGCAATAGTATGGAATACATTTAATACCGATGAGTGGAAGAAATTCCATGAAAATGAATCAGATAATACATGTAAATGACACCCAAAATAGCAAACCAATTTGGAAACAGAAAATTGGTCAGGCATGGCGCATATCTTCTTTTTTACAACAAGAATCACGGTGTACAAAATGAGAGAGATGCATGGATTAGACTCAGCTACAGCTCAGAACCATTATGTGATAATTGCCACCATAACAACAAGTGCCAAAAATGCTGCACACTACAGCCATGTACTGAAAGTCAATAGAGGAGGCACAGACAGCACCTCACATACCATCAGCTGAATGTAAAGCAAACTGCAAACCACTTATGTGTATAAGGAAGCCTAGCCCTCCTACTTGGATATAGGGTATGATTGTTCTTTTGAGAAACTTTAGCTAGGCTTAACCTAGTAACAATCTATAAATCTATGTGATGGGCCTTGTCAACCTGTCAACCACAAGCAGAATTAATGAAAATGCATGATAGGCCCATTCTTGGGGATATTACAGGGACCTTTCAGTGACCTACTAGGGAAACATTAAGAGATGGCATAAGCAGTCTTACAAATCTTGAATCTGTTTTGCAAAATCTACTGCAGCATGTGTAAGAGCATATCTGGTTCCCTAGAATTGCAGTGGAGATATCCAACACCATGTGGGCATTTTATGTCACTGCAAGTTTCATTAAAGTCCTGGGAACCAAAGACTGTACAAATACGGCAATGAAGACCCATCCAATTCAGAGGTACTCTGGTACACCAACAAGAAGGGCTTCAACTCCCTTAACTGGCAAGAGGTTTTTAATGCTCAGGGCATTATTTAAGTGTCCGTGCACTACATACTACATAGGTACATAGGATACTGGCTAAGGTTCTTGCCGCCCCTATAGTGCCTTTTTTAGGCAAGGAACAGGCAAGCAAAAAAGTACAGTTTTGTACCTACCATAAATGTAGATGTCCGAACAGGATAGCATCTGCAGTCCTTACAAATGGGTTGTCCTGTCGTCAGGCAGCCCTTCGGTCGGCCGGATTCCAAAGTCTGGGTCTGGCCTCGGCTGGTGTCGCACTTCACCCGACGTCATAGCTGCAGTTCTTCGGGTATAAAGGCATCAGCCGACGCCATTTTCCTCAGTGTTTCTTGCCCCAGATGCCAGTTGCCCTCTTGGATAGCTAAATTTTTGGATAAATGCCAATGTTTCCAAAAAGTAGAAGGCAAACACAAAAAATAAGCATGTATGTACATATATACAAACAAATACACCATAAGAGATCCCCCCCCAGCTAGCTATTAGGTGGGCAAATACCCTAGGAATACCACAGAGGGAAGGAGGGTGGGTAATCCTGACTGCAGATGCTATCCTGTTCGGACATCTACATTTATGGTAGGTACAAAACTGTACTATGTCCTTCAAGGATGCATCTGCAGTCCTTACAAATGGGTAGAATACCATAGCCAAACTAAGGGAGGAGGAAGAAGAAATTATGGTGTAGTTAGGATCCCTTGCAAAACAGCAGTGGCAAACCCTGCTCGGGATCTAGAGTATAGAGGTAAGTTATAATGCTTGGCAAATGTATGCACGGAGGTCCAAGTAGCAGCCTCTATAATGTCCTTGGTAGCCACTCCTCGTAAGAAAGCTGTGGTAGTGGCTGTAGCCCTTGTAGAATGAGGCCTTATGTTCTGTGGAATTTGCTTTCCATGGTAGGAGTAACAGAATCTAATGCAATTTCCTATCCACTTGGAGATTGTCTGTTTGGAAATTGCTTTTCCTTCCCTTCCTGTTGCATATGCTACCAGAAGCTGGTCAGTTTTGCTATTGCCCTTGGTTCTGTCCAGGTAGTAGCTAACTGTCTATGTACATCCAAGGAATGCAGCAGTCTTTCCCCCTGTTCTGTGGATTGGGAAAGAAGGTAGGTAGGTGGATTGCCTGGTTTAGAGACACTCTGGATACCACCTTAGGCATAAATGTAGGATTAGTTCTCATGGACACTCTATCTTGATGGAAGATTAGGAAGGGTTGTACTGCCATTAAAGCCTGTAGTTCGAAACCCTTCTTGCTGAAGTAATTGCCAGCAGGAAAGCAGTTTTCCAGGATAGGTGTTGAAGATCTGCTGTTGCTGCTGGTTCGAAAGGAGTGTCAATTTTCTAGCACAAAGTTCAAGTCCCATGCTGGTAATGGTGGTTTCCTAGGAGGTTTTACATTCTTAATTCCTCTCAGAAACTGCCTGAGTAGAGGATGTGAAAAGACAGGGGGATCGAAGCTGTATTCTGCAGAAATAGCTGATGCATGTATCTTGATGGAGGAATAGGACAGGCCTGTATGGGGAAGCTCTGCCAAATACTCCAGGATGTTGGCAATGTCTACCTTTGACATCTTTCCCCCTTTCAGTACTCCAAATGAGAAACCTTTTCCATTTTCCTGCATAGTTCCTTCTTGTTGAAGGTCTGCGGGCCTCAAGGATAATGTCTTTAACCCTTTGGGATAAATCTGGGTTAGTTGCTCTTATGTAATGTTCCAGGCAGTCAGTTGCAGAGTTTTTAGGTTTGGATGCAGGATGTTGTAGTCGTTCTGAGTTAACATCAAAGGAATCAGGGGTAGTGTCCACGTTTTCCCCCCCCGAGACATGCTCCTCAGTAATGGATACCAATGTTGTCTTGGCCAATCTGGAGCCATCAGAATTATCCTTGGACGTTCCTCTTTGATTTTCAATAGTACCTTGTGCATCAAAGGAAGAGGTGGGAATGCATATGCTGTCAGGCCTTTCCAACTGAAGGATAGAGAGTCCACCTTCCAAGCAAGTGGGTGGTATGTCCTTGTGCAGAATTTCTTGAGCTGGTGATTGAGTGGGGATGCGAATAGGTCTATTTGTGGCAGTCCCCATTTCTTTGTGATGGCCTTGAATATGTCCGGGTGTAGCATCCATTCGTGAGCATCCGAGGTAGTTCTGCTTAACATGTCTGCTAGGATGGTTTCTTTTCCCGGTACAAATATTGCCTGTAACTGAATGTTGTAACTCAGAGCCAAATTCCATAGGTCCAGAGCCATTCGGCATAGAGGGTATGAATATGAGTGCCTCCCTGTTTGTTGATGTACCACATGACTGTGGTGTTGTCTGTTCTTATCATCAATTGGCCTTCTTGGAGGAATGGTCTGAAATTCTGGATTGCTAGTTTTACTGCCAGCATTTCTTTTTGATTTATGTGCAGGTGCAGCTGATCTGGAGTCCATAAGCCTTGTATGCACTTGTCGAGCATGTGGGCCCCCCAACCGAGGTCTGAAGCGTCCGTTGTGATGGTTTGGCTTGGTTGAATGCTGTGGAAGGGCAAACCTGGGTTTGACTGGCATGCCTGAGCCCACCATAGGAACTCTTTGTTTCAGGCATGGAATTAGTGGTATTTCGGTTTCTAAGCTGTGCCTGTGTTGAGACCATAAATTCTTTAGGTACCACTGTAGCTTTCTCATATGCAGTCTGGCATGGGGCACCAGGATTATGCAGGATGCCATGAAGCCCAAGGCCTGCAGTACTTTCCTTGCTGTTAGTTTGTTCTGCTTTGTTAATGCCAAGAAGTAGAGAGGAAGTTGTTCTTGTTTTTCTGCAGTTAGGAATGCCATCTGTTTTACTGTGTCCAATTCTGCACCCAAGAAGGTTATTGTTTGGGATGGTATCAGTCTTGACTTTTTTAAATTGACTGTGTATCCCAGGGCTTGTAGTAAGCAAATGACTCTTTGTAAGTCTTGTGTCAGCTTGTTTTTGTTGTCCGCTTGTATCAGGCAGTCGTCCAGGTATGGATAAATTTGGATTCCCTGAAGCCTGCAGTGAGCGATTACTGATGCCAGGCATTTCGTGAACACTCTGGGCAGTAGATAAGCCAAAGGGCAGTGCTGAGAATTGATAATGCTCTGATCCTGCAAGAAATCTGAGGTATCTTCTGCAATTTGGTCGTATGGGGATGTGCAGGTATGCCTCCTTGAGATCTAGAGTTACCAGCCAATACTCCTTGCCCAGCATGGGAAGAAGTTGCTGTAGGGTCAGCATTTTGAATTTTGGAACAATGATGAATGTGTTTAAAGCGGACAGGTCAAGAATAGGCCTCCAATTTTTCTCTTTTCTTGGTACCAGGAAGAGTCTGGAGTAAAATCCCTTGCCTTGTTCTGTAGGTGGTACCCTTTCCACAGCTCTCATCTTTGCTAATTGAGCTATTTGTTTTAGAGCTTCTGTCTTTTGATTTGGTGGTAGGTTTGGCATTCCTCTTTTTACTGGTAAAGTGTGGAAATGAAACCTGTAGCCTTGGTCTATAGTTTGCAAAATCCACTTGTCTCTTGTGATATAGTGCCAGTTTTTTGAAAATAAGGCTAACTTTCCGCCTAAGGGTGTTGCTATTTGTTCCCTGGTAGGCGGTGTCAGAGCCAAGTCACTGCGATTGTCCTGTTGCAGTGGTAGTGGTTGTGTCTGTGCCTCGTTGGTTGTTGCCTTGCCACTGGCGTCCCCTGTAGGCACCTCCTCTGGATTGATTTCTGCCTCTTGAACGCCTATTCCTGCCTCTCTGTGTTTTAGAGGAGTCTGGAAAGGACCAATTTTTGGAAGGCCAGTTCCTGCTAAACCTTGGGGGCTGAACTTGTAAGAAATCTTTCACTGTTTGTACAGATTTTGCCTTCTCTTCCATTTTCTTCAGTACCTGTTGTGCAGGAGAACCAAACAAACTGACCTTATCCATAGGAGCATCTAATAGTTTTGCTTTAACATGATCCGGTAAGACCTGTTCTTTCAACCATGCATGCCTTCTTATAACTGTGCCAGTCATGGCTGATCTAAATGAAGCCTCCAGTGCATCATAGCCACATTTTAAGGAATGGTTACTAACCTGCTGAATGTTATTCACCATTTCTAGAACATATTTCTTATCTAAGGAATCATCAGAGGACAGTTTCTTAGTTAACTGATCAAGCATAAACTCTTGGTATTGGATCATATGAAACTGACAGTTCAATGCTCTAGCTGAGAGAGTAGCAGAGGTGTATACTTTTTTACCCCATCTCTCTAAGGACCTGGATTCCCTTTCAGAAGGAGAGGGTTTTTCGCTGAGGTCGAAGCTACTGCCTTAGGCCCCTGGGAGATAGTCTCAGGATCTGCAAAAGGAGCCTTGTATAAATGGTGATGAGTGTCCGGGACCCTGTAGAACCTATCGGGCTTAGCAGGGGCTGGAGGTAAAGTATCAGGAGCAGTGCAAGCATCATTAAATGCATCATCCACAACAGGAAGAACTGGAGGTATAGCTAAAGGCCTATGTTGCGGTAAGTGTAAAAAGGTCCCAAGCCTTTTTCTTGAATCTGAGAAATCTTGTCCCTGCCATTGGAATTGCTCTCTCATGGCATGTAAAGTTTCCCCAAAGGAAAATTCCTCTGGTGGAGAGGCAGAAGGAATCGATTCTTCAGCATCGGAATCTTCATAAGTAGAAAAAGGAGCCTCTGGATGGTCTGTATTGTCTGTATCATCAGAAGAGTCATCTGAGGACCCTGGCTCAGGGGGCTCTGCTCTAGGTCTCTTTTCTGGAGGTTGAGAGGCCCTGTCTGGGTGAGATTGGGATCCCTTTACTAAAGAGATGAGATCCTCTGCCAGAGTAAGCATTTGGGAACTGGAACTGGGCCTGTGAGAGGGGGGCTTAACAGGCACAGACTTGGAAGTTTTGGCTGCTTTAGCCCTGGCAAAGGCCTTTATAGACATGGCTGCAGGAGGCCTAGCAGCACCACGTGCTGGGGTAGAAACATCCAAAGGGATGGTGTCCGATAAATCTTGTGAAACCACAGTAGTAGGTAAAACTTCAGAGGCCGATTCAACTAGGGTAGAAGGGGCCTCGGTAGTAGTCATGGATTCAGCTGAAGATTGAACCGTTTGCTCGGTTTCGGCCGAAACCAAGACACTCGCGGTTTGCTTAACCGCGGTTTCGGCCGAAACCGCGCACCGCGAGTGTCGGTCCTTTTCTTTGCGTTTCTTAATTTGAGTAGTCGGAGGATCCGACGGCATTATGTACGCAAAATCTGAGCCGAAAAACTGTTCAGCAAACTCCGACCGACGCCTAAGCGTTCGTCGGTTGAAAGAAGCACAGGCTAAACAAGCTGCTAAGTCGTGGTCTGGGCCTAAACAAGGTAAGCAGTAAGAGTGGAAATCTTTATGAGGTATTTGTTTCCCACAAGTTAAACAGTTATTTACTTTTTCTGACATCGGCTGAGGCAAGAAAGAGTCCCCAACGGGGTACTTAGCTTTTTAGAAGTCTTCGAAGTAGTATTCGGTAGTAGTAATCTCTGGATCTGACCGACCGGCACTTGCGAACAGCTTCTGCTTCGGGCGCCACGCGGCAAGAAAGACTGCGGAAAATGGCGTCGGCTGATGCCTTTATACCCGGAGAACTGCAGCTATGATGTCGGGTGAAGTGCGACACCAGCCGAGGCCAGACCCAGACTTTGGAATCCGGCTGACCGAAGGGCTGCCTGACGACAGGACAACCCATTTGTAAGGACTGCAGATGCATCCTTGAAGGACATCTGAGGGTGATGCTACTCAATGCTAGAAGTCTAAATCTTAAAATTGAGAACATTGATATCTGTGCAAGACTGAGCACCCCCTGCACTACCAGGCTATAACTCATACCACACTTTTCGGCCATGTAACCTTGGCCGGAACACCAAAGGCGGAGGTGTGTCCATATTCATTAAGGATATCCACACCTCCAGGCTAGTTGCTCAGCATAATGCAGCCGAGGTTATCCAAGTGCAACTAACTGGGCAAAACTGTAATCCAAATTGTAGCTTGCTACAGATCCCCCACCATGCCCCAGGATTCCCACTCCTCTTTTCTTGATGCACTGGAAAATATTAGGGTTCAACCAAACACCCTAATAATGGGCGATTTCAACTACCCCACAATTAACTGTGAAAACTACTCCTGTAAAAACTTCTTCACTCAACGCTTTCTGGAATTCATAAACTCCAGTGCCCTGGATCAACTTATCCACACCCCCACCAGGGGCAACAATACCCTAGATCTAGCCATTGCCAACATGAGTGACAGGTGTTCCACACCTGAAGTCAACGCCTCATTGGTCCGATCCGACCATAAGCTAATTACCCTAGATATCCACATCCTGCCCCTACCCCCCATTAAGGAAACCACGGTAAAAAATTTCTCCAAAGCCAACTTCATGCTTCTTAAGACAGAAGTTGTGAACTTCATGACACCCATGCAGATGGACAATACAGTTACAACTACCGATTCCTGCACAATTGCACTTTATAAGCACTTACATGAGTGCATTGATCATGCTATCCCAAACAGAACCAAGACACTACCCTCCAAAAAAGGAAACCAATCTGGTGGTTCCCCCTGCCATAAAAAACTGTACAACAGAAGGAAGAAACTATTGCAAAATAGAGTAAAATCCCATGAGTGGAGGAGCTCCCTGGTCAGTCTCAGTAAGAAGCTGCGATCCCTGATAAAATCCTCCAAAGCTAGCTACGAAAACAAAACCACCACTGATTCTAAAGCCAACCACAAAGCATTCAATAGCTATGTCAAGAATCTCAATGGCAACACTCAGATTTGCTCTGAGTTACAGCACAATGGCACTAAATATACAGTCCCAACTGATATTGCTAACATCCTGGCAGATAGGTTCAGTAAGAATGCAAAGTTCCTGTAATCACGGCTGCACAGGTAAAAACCACACTCTCCAAAGCCAAGAACACAGCATCCACGGGACCAGACAACATCCCAGGCTGCATTCTACATGAACTACAGAACGAACTGGCACCCCACCTAAGTACCATGTTCAAACATAGCCTCACCTCAGGCTTTGTGCCCGCTGAATGGCACAGCGACGGTTATCCCACTTCACAAGGGGGGGAGCCACCACGGACCCCAGGAACTACAGCCCCATTAGCCTGACGAGCCTGGTCTGCAAGGCCATGGAACGTATCATCATGGAACTTATAAACAAAGACATTGGTAATCTCCAAACTCTGGACCCCACCCAGTTCGAGTTTGTAAAAGGCAGATCGTGTCTCCTAAACCTGCTAGACTTCTTTGAAGCAGTCAGCAAAGCCGTAGACGAGGGTAAGGTGGTTCACACAGCCTACCTAGATCTGGCAAAGGCTTTTAACACCACCCCCCACTCTGGAATTACAGACAAACTCACTAAACTAGTTAAAACTCCCTATGTCACAAGATGGGCTGCTAGCTGGCTCACTGACAGAACCCACACTGTGAAAGTAGCAGACTCTAAATCAGACTTCAGACCAGTGGCAAGTCAAGTACCGCAGGGTTCAGTTCTGGGTCCTCTCCTGTTTGGTATCTACTTCTCTGAAGTACAGGCTAACACAGAAGGTCTTTGGCTAACAAAGTTCACAGATGACTGCAAACTAGGAGCCATAATCAAAACTCCTACGATGTGGACATCCTACAAACAGGCCTCACTGAGACAGATGCCTGGTGTCAAAGCCATGGCCTCAAGCTCAATGCCAAAAAGTGCATTGTCATCCCTTTTGGTAAAAACTCTGTGCCCATGAACTACAACATAGGCGGTAGTATACTTAACACTGAAAGGGTGATAAGAGACCTTGGGACACAGGTGGACAGTAGTCTCTCCTTTGATAATCACATCGCCACAGTAGTCAGGAAATCCTTCTACGTGGCACACCTCATCACAAAAGGTTTCTCATCCAGAAAAAAAAAAAAAAAAAAAAAAATGGTCATTGCTCCCCTCTACTCATCACTCATTAGACCCATTATAGAGTACAACTCCCCTTTTGGTATGTACCTCACAAGACATCTACATCAACTGGAAAAGCCGCAAAAATACCTCACAGAGAGGATTACCGGCCTCAAACAGATGCCCTACGCAGACCGTCTCAAACAACTCCAGCTTTACTCTGTCGCATATCGCCTACTTGGAGGTAATCTCTGCCTAACATACAAAGCTATGTCAAACCCAGAGCTGTTGGACATGCTCCACTTAAAGAAGTCCCAATCCCTCAGCGCTACATGCTCTAGGGACCTAAACCTTGTCACCACAATAAACAGAACATGCCACAGGGATAGATTCCTGTCCCAGAGACTTCCCATACTCTGGAATAAACTACCTATCTATATTAAACAAAGCTCATTAGTACTCTTCAAGAAAAATCTTGATGATTGGATGAGAAATGGGAAATTCACCCCGGGGATCACTTCTGTGGCTCTGCTCGACAGTTGCACAGGAAAATAATTTTCTTGGGTGGCAAAAGCCAGGGTACCTTTTTGGCTGGGCTTGTATAGGCCCTGTGGCTAATGGCCTAGTACCTACCTATGAACCTATGAACATGGGCAGTTCCCATAATTCTCACATCATTAACACAACCAACTGACCTATAAAAAAGGTTCCTCCTAGGAGACTTCCTACAGGATCATCCAACTGGTTGGTGCACACAGAGTAGATTAGACAGGTCTACACATATGAGTAACATGCAAGTAGGGAGTAGGCCATGTTGTCAAGTACTGGTTGATAACCTCCATCTGCAGCCCTCAAACCATGCATGAAATGGCCTACAATGCAAGACATGCTGAAACACATAACGTAGAGGAGTGGGTGTTCAGCCTAACACATAATGTAGAGGAGTGGGTGTTCAGCCTACCCAAGATACCACTTCCATTGCCTAGACACACCAAGAGGAGCACTGCAATACAGTTCAGAATCCTGCAGCAAGATTTGCACATGGCATTGTGCAAACTGTGAACAAACAAGTGAACATTTTTGCAAGATCTTCCATAGCAGCTGTACCAGAAGTAGAAGGCCATGTTGGAGAGTCGGGTGAGGAACACGCAGCAACAGTACCACAGCTGAGGCAGAGGTGAGGGCAATACACTGCACACTGGCAAACAGATTACATCTGATCCTCAACTAGGAGACCATGACACAGACTGTAGATCAACATGTAGGTATGCCTTTAAGAAGCTTTCAATGGGCTTGCACATGTGTATAAATAATGAGCAAGTGTGAGCCTCACTGCCATTTTGTAGTAAGCTGTTGAGATATAAGCATGCAAGTCTGTGTAGTCTTGTCTGTAAATCAGTTTGCTTATATTTTGCATTGCTGCTATCCATCCTGATGTGTTTCTATATAATAAAGCATATACATGAACTACCCCGCCTGTTTGTCTTTACTTATAACCAAGGACGAGCGACATGGTACCAGACTGAGATCCAAATTCTTCAGTTTCGAGACCAAGATGCACTCAGTTAAGATTGGAGGAATATACAGGAGTGAATCATCCCTACTGCACGTATAACTCGCAAAATAGGCCAGAAACAAATTTCAGGTATTAAAACTTCTGAATTTTTTATTCACAAAACATGAAACCAGGCATTCAGAATGCTCTAAATGAATTTCTAAGTAACATAAATATTTGAAATTATGAGATATTAACACAAGTATTTGAAATAACTATGGAAAATGCTTGAAATAAAGTCCAAAATAAATAAAATAAGGGAAACAACTGCATTTTACTACTTTTACGCATTAATTAAGGCTATTCAATTTGTCTGAAGTATATGAAGTGTTCACATTTTGTGCAGTATTACAGTACAGTTATTTTGCAAAATACAGCCATTACAATGCATATTTCACAAAGTACAGTGTTTTGAAGAGTTTATTGTGCGTTTGAATGTTATTACAAGTGCTGGCTGTGTGCTTGTTCATACATAATTACAAGGGCCATATTTTCAGTGTGTTTGGGCATGATTTGCTGGCATGGCAGATGGATTTCGAAAACCAGGTCCACTTGAGTTTGACAATAATATTGCAGAGAACTGGAGGGTGTTTGAGCAAGAGTACGATATTTTCACACAGGCTTCATTTTCTGTTAAAGATGATCATACAAAGGCATTTATTCTGCTTAATTTTCCTGGTTCAGAAGCCATAGAAAGGGAGCATTTGTTTGTGTATGCACCTGCTGTCTTTGCAGGACAGGGGAAAACCGTTATATAGTTGTACTGGCTGAGTCAAGGGAAGACCCAGAGTACTTAAAATGTAAATTTAGAGAAATGTGCAACTCCTAAACAAATGTTACAATGGAAAGGCACTTATTTTACACAAGGGACCAAAAGCCTGGTTTCTCAAAGCTAAAACATGCAGATCTGAGGATTTAAGGGATGAGTTGATAAAAGACAGACGTGTGTGTTATTAAAGATGACGCTGTGAGAAAAATTTTGCTTTGTGACAGTGATTTAACTTTGAATAAGGCCACTAAAATTTGTCAAATATATGAGCTCACAAATATGCTTACAAATGAGGGATGCATGCCTCCAGCAACTTCTAAAGCCAATGTTGATGGTATGCAGCACATGGTTAAAATAAATAGGCTCAAGCACATGGCAGCAACTGTGCACCCTGCACCAGTCACTGGTAAACCTTGTAGCTTTCTAGCAAATTCCAGAGTGCATACAGTCTCAGTGAAGCACAAAGGTGAGTCAGCAAACAAAGCATGTACCCTCACCTAGCCTTATAGTCATCTGGCATAATTGTGGTGGCAATTATGTATCTAAAAGAGAAAAGTGCTTAGCTTTTCATCAGCAATGCAATGTAAAAAATGGAATTATTTCCACAGATTTTATAAATCAAAACAGGCTCATTCTTTTATTAAAAAAGAGAACATTCATAAAAAGAAGAGAGACCAGATGGCTTAATGGTTAAGGTCTTCGCCTCCCACGCATAAGGTACAAGGTTCATACCTGACCTCCAACCAATGACCATTTGGCGTTTGCATGTTCTCCAGGTGTCTCACTGGGGTTTCTACCATGTCCAAAAAACATGTTGAGTGTTTCCATCTCAAACTCACCAATGAATGGAGGTGTACTCTACATGGTACCCTATAGGGGGAAAGAGTTGTACAGACCAACCCCTTTGGGCGTCTACTGAGGTGCACAGTATCCTCAAGATAAGAGAACATGGATCACAGACTGCGTGCCATGGCAGGGCTACTCGATGGTGTAAAATATGGCTCTAGGTGATATCGGTCATGTTGACTAATGTTGCCAAAAATGGGTATGGGTAGTTACCGGTGATAAGTGGGTTGAGGACCCGGCCTACTCTGACCCACACCAGGGACTCTTGTTAACGGTGGGAGGGGCATATGCGCCCCTATTGGGTAGTAAATAAACATAAATAAAAAATAAATAAATAAAAATAATAAATAATATAATAAATAATAAATAAATGAAAATAAATGCCATAAACCCCCAGCAGCCCTGGGTCAATAAGCTACTGGCCGGCCGGTGTCTAGTTGCTCAGCCTAGTTTACCTGGGATAGCTCTGTTGAGCGAAAACTGGATGTAAAACCAACCAACCTGCCAAACATGAACTGAGAATTGCTACGCTTAATGTAGGTTCACTGACAGGACGCAACTTGGAGGTGGAGGACGTGATACGGCTGGACATCCTATGTATCCAAGAGATGAGATGTAAGGGCAGTGCAGCAAAGCCACATGGCTTGGGATCCAGACTCTACTACCCAGGTGGGAGACCGGCTAGAAATGGTGTTTATAATTGTGATGAGAGAGAGGCTTCAGAAGGCAGTGAGGGATATCATCAGAATTAATGACAGACTCATGGTAATCAGACTCCAGTGTAATGATATGGCAGTATTCATAATCTCAGCCTATGCCCCACAACAAGGTTGTGATACTGAGGAAAAGAGTGCATTCAGACAGCAGTTGAATTTGTGTTTATAATGGGTGACTTGAATGCACATATCAAGACAGACAGAACAGGAAATGAGGATTGCCTGGGTCCACATGAGTGGGGCAACAGGAATAAATAAGGAGAAGCCATTCTAGACTTCTGTCTGGCAAATGGCTTGATAGTCGTCAACACATGGTTCAGAAAGAAAGACAGTCACAAGATCACATATAAAAGGAAAAGGCACTGGGGTAGAATCCAAGATTGCAAAGTCATCCCCAGTGAAACATTCCACCCACAGCATAAACCATTAGTTGCCACAATCAAGTTGCAATAGCAACTTCTTTCTTAGCTTCTTTGTTAAGAAAGAGGCACTCTACCAACTTCTGGAAAGTGACTCAGGAAGAGCCACAAAGAAACTATATCAGGTTCCAAGGGAAAGACAGAAAGAAGCTAGTCAGACACACTTCATAAGGGATGCCAGCAATAACCCGCTCACCAGTCTACAGGTCATCCAAGGCAGATGGAAGGAGCATTTCCAGCAGCTTCTGGAAGAGGAAAACCTCACAGAAGCTGTACTGTCCCAGAAACAGCCTACAATGAGAGAAGAAGAGGAGCCCACCTTACAAGAAGTAAGAACAGCACTAAGGAAGATGAAGTCAGGGAAAGCAGCAGGCTCAGATGAGGTCACAGCAGATATGACAAAGATGCTGGATGAGACAGGGGAGAAATGGCCCCTGAGGGTACTAATAGCAGTGTGGAAAGAAAGGCGTATCCCAGATGACTGGAGAACAAGCATACTCATGCCAGTGTACAAGAACAATGGGGACATCCACAACTGTGGGCAGTACAGAGGCATCAAACTCCTACCACATTGCATGAAAGTTCTGGACAAGGTGACTGATAAATGAATATGCAGAGTAGTAGAATGCAAGATGGGAGATGAGCAGTCTGGATTCAGATCAGGATGCAGCACAATTGACCCAATGTTTGCAGACACTTAAAAAGAAGCTAGAGATGAGGAGAGAGTCCGACTGGGTATTCCTAGACTTGGAGAAAGCATATGACAAGGCCCCAAGAAAGGTGATCTGGGCAGTACAGCAGTGGTTTGAAGTCCCAGAAACACTGATAGAATCAGTGCAGACTATGTACAAGGACTCAGTGCCTTAAGTACGAACAGTGTTTGACCTCACAGAAGGGTTCCCAGTGGGAGTGGGTGTATACCAGGGCTCAGATCCAAGTCCACTGTTGTTCATACTGGTGATGGACTACATTAGCAAACAGAGTGGAGGGGAGAGATCAACAAAGCTGTTGCATGCAGATGATGTGACAGCACGGGCAGACTCTGAACAAGAACTTCAGCAAAGGATAGGGGAATGGAATGCAAAACTGAAGGGACATGGGATGAAACTAAGCACATATAAGACAGTGGTAATGGCAATCAATTGGGGAAATCAGAAGAAGCTGAGAATAGAGGTAGAAGGGAAGACAGTGGAACAGGTAAACAGCTTCAAGTATCTGGGAGGTGTGGCTGAGGAGAAGAGTAGTCTGAATGAAGAGGTCAAAGCTAGAATCAGAGCAGCCAACTGGCATAGAGTATCAGGTGTAGTCTATGACAGAAGAATGCCAAAGAAGCTGAAGAGTAAGGTGTACAAGACACTGGTGCAAGCAGTACTACTGTATGGTACAGAAACCTTGGCAGTAAAGGCAGAACAGTTGAAGAAGCTAGAGGGGATGGAAATGAAGTGCTTGAGAAAGGTGGTAGGATGAACACTGTGGGACAGAAGAAGAAATGAGGACATAACAGCAGAAGCCAAAGTAGCTCCAATTGCAGAAAAGATCAAAGAGAATCGATTTACGGTGGTATGGGCACATGTGTAGAAATGCAGAAGACAATCTGGTGAGGAAGATTTGGGACAGACAGGAAGAAGTTAAGAGGAAGTAAGGATGTCCAGCAAAGAGGTGGATGGACCGTGTGAAAGAAGATCTGCGACAGTCAAGCATGAGTGTTGAAGAAGGCAGGAATCGAGAGAGTTGGCGACAGATAACACAATACCCTGAGCCCATGTAGAAAAAATGGGAAAAGGGAGCTGATGATGATGATGATTAAGAAAGACAAGCTGATCAGTTAGAAAGATGTGACCCTACTTTTTATGTTGATGCTGCGTCAGTGCTTAATGAAACAGTCAATGCAGCAGATTTATGGGCAAAGAATAAAGTACTTTATACTGTTCAGATTAATGGGTCTTTCATAGAGCTCAAAGTTGACAGGTTCAAAGTGCAATGTTATGTTTGCAGAAACATTTGCTAGAGTATGTGCTGGTGAGAAGCTTAAACTGGCAAAGTGTGTGAAGAGATTCAAACCGAAGGCTCAGTAGTACTTTCATGTTGCTCTGCAGGGAGAAGCTAGGACTTATTTATGTGGTAAAAGGCACGTCCAGTCATTATTAGGGCTCAAGAGACAGTTTGAAAATGGGACTACTTTCATTTAATAAGGAAGTCCATCATGTTAGTTTGAAAGATCACTGCTCTAATTTCACCATGTATATTTTCTCTATCTATGCTGATCTTTTCAAAGACAAACTAGGCAAGCTTCCAGTTGCGTACTCCATGAAGTTAGAGCCATATGTCAGTTCAGTTGTCAGGCCAGCCCAGAAAGTTCCAGTAGCTATGCAGAACAGAATCGAAGCTGAGCTAGATAAAATGGTGCAGAAAGGTGTGATTTGTTCAGTTGATGAACTTACTGAATGGGTATCTTCTGTGGTCATAGCACAGATGATATCAGAATACGTTTCAATCCAGATTTGAACAAAGCACTGAATCATCCAATGTGTACAGTCAAATAAGTCGCTGCTCTTATGCCAAATGCCACTGCTTGTTCCGTCTTAGGTACAAAGAGTTCATTTTGGCAAAGTTTGCTTGACTAAAAATCTTCATTGCTAACCACTTGCAGTACTCTTTTTGGCAGGTACACATTTTTGAGAATGCCATTTGAGATAAATTCTGCCAGTGAAGTTATCCAGCGTGCAATGGAACAATTTTTTTCTGAGTATCCATGTGCTATTATAGTAGATGATATCCTAGTAAGAGGTAATGGTGAAGCTGAGCATGACAGAAACCTCAAGAAAGTTTTGGAAAGAGCATGTGAAGTGAATCTTAAGCTGAATGCTCAGAAGTGCAAATTCGGGCTATGAGAAGTTACTTAGGTTGGTCATTTTTTTTTTTTTTTTTTTTTTTTTTTTACCAGTTCAGGCTTATGACCAGATCCTTCCAAGCAAACTGCAATTCTAGAGATGCCAGCTCCAGACAATGTTCAAGCCCTACGACATTTTCTTGGCATGGTTAATTACCTAGGCAAGTTTATTCCACACTTGAGCCAACTTTCAGCACCACTTAGATAGCGGACATGCAAAGATGTATCCCAGTCCTGGTTAGAGCAACACCAGAGAGCATTTGATGTTCTGAAGCAGAAAATTGCCAGTCCACCAACTCTGATACTATCATGTTCACAAACCAGTTACTTTTTCTTGTGATGCTTCGAAATTCGGTCTTGGTGCAGTCATTCTTCAAGAGGGCTGACCAGTAGCCTACGTGTCCAGAACTCTAACCCAAACTGAAATGCATTATGCTCAGATAAAGAAAGAGCTCTTGGCAACTGTTTTTGTAGGTTCAAAGTTTCCATGATTATATTTATGGTAGACCTGTCCAGATTGAAACTGATCATCAACCTCTAGTCACTATTCAGAGAAAGCCTATACATTCAGCTCCATCCAGACTGCAATGCATGCTGTTGAGATTGCAGAAGTATAATTTCAATCTTCTCTGCCTGAAAGGCAAACTTCTTTATCTTGCTGATACATTGTCTAGACTGCCCAGAAATACCACTGAACAGCATGAAAATGAGAAACAAAGTCATACAGCCACAGATCCAGTTCTTCAGAAGCTCAACCACTATCAGTCAAGGATGGCCGTCAAAGCAATCTTGTTTACCAGTAGACCTGCAACCTTATTTTCTTTACAGAGATGAGATTTTGTCTAAATAGTATCATTATGAAAGGTCCAAAAGGAATTGTTCCAAAATCCTTGCAAAAAAGAGTATATTGCTATTTTGCACTGTGGCCACCCAGTAGCAAATTCTACCAAAAGAGATGAGATTTTGTCTGACAATAGTATCATCATGAAAGGTCCAAAAAGAATTGTTCCAAAATCCTTGCAAAAAGAGTATATTGCTATTTTGCATTGTGGCCACCCAGTAGCAAATTCTACCAAAAGAAGGGTGAGAGGATTAGTATTTTGGCTTTCTATGTGAGGGACATTGAGAAAGTACTTTCACCTTGTTCTGTATGTAATAATACTAAGCCGCATCAACAGAAAGAACCACTTCAGCGAAACCAGATTCCTGAACTACCCTGGTTGACAGTAGCTACAGACATTTTCAAATGGAATGGTCAACATTACTTGGTGTTAGTGGACTCATTTCAATTGGTTCGAGATTTACCCACTTCCTAATCTAGCGTCCAGTACGGTCATTACTACGATGAAGCATCATTTTGCAGTCCATGGTAGTCCACACAAAGTTATTTCTGACCTAGTCAGCAATTCAAAAGATTAGTCGAAGAGTGGTGTTACACGTAGTCCTAAGTACCTGCAGTCAAATGATTTGGCAGAACGTGCAGTTCAAAGTGCGAAACAATTACTAGAGATGTCAAAAACAAGACAATAGCGATGTTTTCCTGAATCTCAGAAATATTCTTCATGATAAACATCTTGGTTCAGCTGCCCAGAGACTTCTGTTGAGACAAATCAGAACTACACTACCAATCAGCAGTAGTTTATTGGTTCTAAGTGCTAAGAATAACAGATCAGTGAAAGTCCATCTATTAAAGAAGCACCTAGCCTAGAAGTCTTATTATGACAAGTCCAGTAAACCGCTCAATCCATTATGTGAGAGAGAGACAGAGAGAATGCAAACATGCAAATGTTATGATCAGACTGGAGCAGTGAAAAATGTTTGTCCGGAGCGGAGATCGTATATTGTGGAATCACAAGGAGTAGAGTTTAGGTGGAATTTAAACATTTGATGCCGGTGTCCAAGCCTGTACCACAGCACGTAGTCTGTGAGAAAGACTATCTCAGAGCGAGTTGTCCAAAGTTCCAGTTCCACAGGACTTTCCAGTGAATAACTCTGTTCCGGAGATAAATCCCGAAATCCCCGATAAGAGTTGTTCACCAATGACTGTCCCTGTTGCCAAACCCAGTTTGGATTGCTATATCACTAGAACAGGTTGCATTTCCAGACCAAGTTCCAGATACAGGGCAACTTGGACATAAGCGTTGTGTTTATTTCTTAGTGTCTGTACAATGGCATGTTTTTTCAAATGTCACTTTATTGTGGGCAATTCATTAAAGAGGGAAGATGTAGATCAATATGTATGTATACCTTTAAGAAGCTTTCCATGGGCTTGCACATGGGTATAAATACTGAGCACATGAGCCTGACTGCCATTTTGTAGTGAGCTGTTAAGATGTAAGCATGCATGTCTGTGTAGTCTGTCTGTTAATCAGTTTGTTTATATTTTGTATTTTCTGCTATCCATACTAATGTGTTTCTATGTAATAAAGTATATAAAATGAACTACCCTGCCTGTTCATCTTGACTTATAAACCAAGGATGAGTAACACAGAATAAATCCCACCCAGCCTATGCGGGGCAGTGCATAGACTAGTCATGCTGTGTATGTGACATAACCATACTACCAAAGGTTTCTGGGTAGGGCACAATCAGCATCACTTGCATATGTTGAGATGGGAAGACACTGGCAAATGACTGCAATACTATGAGGCAGAATAAGATTATGGAAAATGAATGCGATAGCCAGATAGTCTTGGAGATTGTTGAAAATCGTTGATCACATCCACCAGTGGTGGGGTCAAGCTGCCATAACATGAACACGGGCACTGTCCACTTTGCTGGCTTTTGGTGCTAGGGCTTGATACAGTCTGTAGAAAGGAATGGGCAGAACTATGAGAACATGCGTGGTTAACCTTGATGAGGTAACCATGTACTGATCCTGAGCCGCATCTTGACCACAAGTGGGGGTGGCAGGCTGTATGCTCACATGTGATAAGGAACAGGTAAAACTACATGGATGGGAGTATACAGCCTAATGAGGCAACCTAGATGATAAGCCTCAGCACTTCCACTGGTGGACAACCTGAACAATGCCAAAACTGGGCATAGTAGGTTATGTACTTATAGATGACAATGATGCCATCTCACGAACAATCTGAACAGTCTGATGCAAGACGGTCTGTGCCTGACCTCCCTACACTTGGATCCTCTTATGGCTACTGAATGCATGGCCTCTGGGGGAAGACTGGAGGTCCGCTTTAATGCGTCTCATGATAGTACCATTCACCACCACTGACCTCAGCAGCACTGTGTGCTCATACCACTGTGTACTTGTTGCATGTCATCATAGAAAATGTAGAACATGCCAACCATCTCCAGAATGGTATAGGTAGTATGCGAATGTGCTCAGATAGCCATATTAGGCATGGTCCTGAAGTCAAAGCAGCACCTAAATCCGATGTTTATTCCCTATGGTAAGTGTGCATAACGGAGAGGCAATGAACATTTCAGATGTTGGAGCACTAGAGACAAAGGTGGAGGCTGCAAGGGACTCAAAAGGTAGAAGACGTCCACCATGCCCTGGTGAGGTTGAGTGCTCAGCCTGTACCTCTACAGGAGCCTCTGTAATGGTGGACATGGATGAACCCTTCCCCTGCAGTGCTGCAGACAGTGTCAATGTGTGATTGGAACTTGCGAATTGCATGCTGCCATCACTGTTATCCACATATGCCTTGCTGACATTATCCTTCAGACATCCTGCTGTGTTATATTGCACCTCAACAATACAAAACATTAAAATGCAGCTATAACATACTTTGAAATATACACCTTATTATACAGGTTGTTGCAGATGCAGACCACAGGTGTCTAGAAAGGCAATATGCAGATGGGCCTGTATGTTGCAATACCCTATGTCTTTTCCTATGTAAAGTATTATACCAGTAATTCTCCAATATACCTGTCACACAGATCTATCATGGCTGACCATAACATTCACATCCTGCACCTATTTCTGTCAAACCTAGTTCCAACACTGTATGTAGCATCTTAGTTGATGAGATGCATACCGTGTGTGTGTGTGTGTGTGTGTGTGTGTGTGTGTGTGTGTGTGTGTGTGTGTGTGTGTGCGCGCGCGCATTTCCTTGAGCGTGTTTATGTGTGTGTGTAAACAGCCTGCAGTAACACAAGATTCTCTGGGCAGTGAACTTTTCCAGCCATTGCTTCCAACAGGTGGCCATGCCAGAACATGTACATTTGTAAGCAAAACATGTCAGTTAGTGGATGTGGTCAGCATTCTATGAGATGCATTTATGACCATAGACCCCATTATGCACCTGTTTATCAGCTGTAGTTAGTGCTATGCACAAGCTCCCTACCTCAGTCACATATTGTAGCCATGCCTCAACATGTGGCAGTGCTACCCCAAATTTTGTGTCATGTCCTTCAGTGTTTCCATTGTACATGGTTGTCACACTCCCCACTCCAGAACCACAGGCAGACAGTGCAGTGCCATGTCAGTGCCCAGAGATCCCAGATACACGAATGCCACAATATCTGCTTCAGTGTGACTGACATCCACCACAGGATTTATTGTTCTTGCTATTCTGCTTTACCAGGGAGGACTCCCTCCTTAACTCTCTAAATTATAATTCTTTAGATCTGTAAAGCTGCAAGTCTAGATAATCTCTAATGAAATCCCTCTCTTCCACATTTTATGGTACTGAACAGGGGTTATGCAAAAATGTGCTGATGATTTATATCATGCTTTCAATAGCCAAATTAGTGCAATGGTTTCACTAGTAAGGCTACTTAGTGTTGCTGCTTCTGAATCCCTGCCATAGCGCACTGCTCTACCCAGACATGCTAGCAGTAGCCGTGCATGTCACAGTGACCACAAGACATGTGATTAGTACAATTCTGTATATGGCATGCAAATGCCTGTAGTGACAAGAAGTAGTGCCACAGCCATTTACAACACAGTACTAACAGTACAGCTCTGTAGGATGACATGTGATCTACAAATGTGGTCCATGTGCATAAGCTATGATTTTGCTCATCAAGCAGACCTGATTGAATAGCCATGACTACTTCAGGTACAGTGGAATGCAGAGATCCAACTATATGTGCAAAGAAAACAAAATGTTTTTGTTCCTTTCACACATGGAGTTTCAAGAGTGCCTGTTAGGCATTATCAGAGGTGGATGTCTGGCATGAGCTTACCAGAATGCACAGTGATGTCACTGGCAGCACCAGATCTGGCAAGTAGTGCTGGCATTACTACAGTGGCCTCGAGGTAATCCTACCCTGACCTGCTTCATCAATCAATTGAAATTGTGGACAGACAGAATATACTTTTGTTTAGAATTACAATTATGCACAGTTATCTCACCTGTTTTGTGGCCAGTTCTTAGAGAGGATAAAGCCCCCCATTCTGAGAACTGTCTAGAGGATCTACCAGCATTAATGGTAGAAACTGGTGACTGCTGCAGTATGACAATAACGAGATGCCTGGATCAGCAATGTGAAGTGCCTTCTGACATGGCTGTGGAGTCATGTAACTGGTAGGCCCTATCCACCTAGCCAGTGGAGGAGCAAACAGCCCACAACACTGTCCATCCGAGTGAATAATGTCCTGATTTGTTGCCCTAAGGGAGAGCTTGGCATTCAGCTGTGACAGGACCCCATCTTATCCACATCCTAGTGCTTTCCTACGCTTATGTATCAGCTCCCATTCCTTGTTCATTGTCCAACCCCCCCATCACTTGTCCACCCTCTGTATGTACCTATACATCCACTGTCCTTCCTACCTTTTGTGTGTCTACCACTCCTGTCTGTCAGAGTCTGTGTTTTATGTACATCTGTCTTCCCCAGCTACCTGGCCTTCTCCTTCAATCTCATCCAAAGAGTTTTCTCACTGCTATCCCAACCTACCCCACCTTATTTTTATGCATAAAAAATTATTTTCCCAGAAAGAAAAAAATACTCATCACCCACCTTTAAATGCATACAAATATTTGAAGCACAGGCAATAATGCCTTTGTATCCTGCCAATATACCATGTTCCCATTGTACATGTCCAGACTATTCTTCAAATTCTAAGCTAATGCTTGCTTTAATGTAATTTGATAGTTTATTCCATTTATCAGCTACTCTCTGAGAGAGCCAATTAGCACACTTCTTATTCCTACACAATCTTCTACATCAGTTGCCTGATAATTCTCTACTATTTGATAACCCTAAACCTTCCCAGAGGAATTTGTCTCTAAATGCCCTAAATACCAAAATAAGGCCTCATCTTAAATATCTGTCTGAGACATTGTACAAGTTTAGATAGTTTAGTCTTTCATAACATTTTCACATCAATGGAGATCCTTGGTATATTCCTGCTGTACTTTTTAAATTTTACTCAAGTTTGTTTTCCTACAAAGTTTCAATATTGTTTTTCCATATTCAAGTTTGAGTCAGATATAACTAACAACGATTTCATCACTTCTGATTTCCTTGGATTTATAAACATTTCTATGTACTCTATAGTTCTATAACCATTACTTAATTGGTTACTATGATTAGAAAAACTCAAAAGTTTGGTCTACTCATACACCCAGGTCCTTATATGAATCTATAGTTTCAATCACTGCTTGCTGTATTAGGTATTCACCTTTCAATTTATGTCTGCCAAATGTCATATTATTCTCCTGTGCCTAAATGGTCAATTCAGTCAGGTTATTTTACGGATGTGCCCTATCTGTAACACATGCAATCAGTTTAAACATTTTGAAGTCATCTTCATACAGACTGTAGAACACCACAGATGAAAAAGACAGATCTGAAGGATACAATCTAAACAAGTGTGGGCCTAGGATAAGCCCTTTGGACATCCTGGCTGCAACCTTGAATTTCACCTGTAAAACTGCTGTACGATACGGGTGTCATATTTGTAAGCCATGCAGCTCTTCATCTTACCAAGAGTACATCGATGCGTAGTTTTTCCAATTTGCTTATCAGTGTTTTGTGTACAACACCATCAAATGATGAAATTAAATCTACATAAATTACAACACAGCACAATGTTTAATTTATAGATGTTATTATATTGCTATAGAACATCATGTTACAGGTGGCAATAGATTCTATTTTCAACATATGAATGTTAATATATTAAGTCCCAACCTTTCCAATTCTGACAATAATTCATCCAATATAATATTTTCCATTATTTTTCCATAACATGAAAGTACACATATGGGTTTGGATGACTCTGGGCTTGTCCTGCTTCTCTTTCCCTTAAACACCGGACACATATACTTTTAAACCTATTATGCAAAATCTTTCTATATTTATATGACATAGCAAATAACAGATATAATGGCACTCTTAAGTTCATGCCAAAGTGGTCTCAGGTCATACTACTAATTATAAAGCAAAAAAAGGCCACACACAGCAAACAGAGCACGGTGCCCACACAGGAAAAAAGTTCATAAACCAAAACAGTCATAAATGTGTGGGTACCTAATGGCAGTTCAACTGGTTTCAATTGTCAGTTCTCACCACGTCACAGGAATAAAAGTCCTCTTCAGGAACACAGGTCATAAAGTCCTCTTCAGGAGCACAGGTCATAAACTCTTTCAAGTATCCAAGTAAAACGAGACACCGAAGTAAAAGGATAATAATTTATTGTAGTTAGCGCTTTCGCCACGTAGGCTTCATCAGACTTTATACAAAATGAGAGATCAACTTATTTAAAAACTAATGAAACGAAAACCATTGGTCATAAATTATCCAATGAAACAGCAAGGTCATTAACTCATATCTAACACATGAAAAGCCTATGCTGAAAAATGCTGCAAACAGTTGCCTCAAAGCAATACTAAAAAATATTAAATATATTGCCTAAAATACAATGTCATATAAACTACTGACATATATACTAACATTCAATATCTAAGCTAAAATCTGCACTAAACAAATACATGTAATTAAAACTTATATATAGTGATTAATACGAACAACTAACATATAAACACCTTTGGATGACAGCAACTCTAATGCAGCTGAGTTGAAAACATAAAATAAAAACAGTCTGAACAACAAGCGCTTCAAATACTGCATATTGAATGTTAGTATATATGTCAGTAGTTTATATGACATTGTATTTTAGGCAATATATTTAATATTTTTTAGTATTGCTTTGAGGCAACTGTTTGCAGCATTTTTCAGCATAGGCTTTTCATGTGTTAGATATGAGTTAATGACCTTGCTGTTTCATTGGATAATTTATGACCAATGGTTTTCGTTTCATTAGTTTTTAAATAAGTTGATCTCTCATTTTGTATAAAGTCTGATGAAGCCAATGTGGCGAAAGCGCTAACTACAATAAATTATTATCCTTTTACTTCGGTGTCTCGTTTTACTTGGATACTTGAAAGAGTTTATGACCTGTGCTCCTGAAGAGGACTTTATGACCTGTGTTCCTGAAGAGGACTTTTATTCCTGTGACGTGGTGAGAACTGACAATTGAAACCAGTTGAACTGCCATTAGGTACCCACACTTTTATGACTGTTATACTACTAATTATGTTTCCCCCCTGTGCTTTGTTTGCATCCAGTCTGCATAGTTCTTTTCCAATACAATCTAATTTGATTTCAAAAGACGCGGTGGTACAGCGGTACCATGTTGCCTCACAGCAAGAGGTTATCCTGTTCGATTATCGGCTGGAGTGCCTTCTGTGTGGAGTCTGCATGTCCTACCCGTGGTCGAGTGGCCTCCAAAAGACATGCGTGAATGGGCGTGTCTTCGCTGAAGGTTTGGCGTCGGGCTGGCAACTTGGCACCATAAAAATCCACTGACAATCATTAGCAGACCAGAGTTGCGCTGTGGCAACCCCTAACTGGAAAAAGCCGAAAAGCCAAAACATCTGAGGTAACCAGAGATGTCGCTAGGAAAATTTATCACCCTCTTTGTGAAGCCAAACTACTTTGCAAGTACATAATCTGTTGTTGTGTCCGAGAATAAATTTTAGAATCTATACAGTTTATCAGTTTGCGTGCCTTTACTCTTACCCCATCTTATGTATCTATAAAATGTTTTCTATTAGGCTCAATATCTTTATAAAATTTTCTTTTTTTTTTGATCTTGTCTCACACTACTTTTAATTTGTCTGTCCAGCTTGTTTACTTCAGGTTTTCAAAGTCGTAGTTTGACCTCTTTTCCATTTCTTATATATTTTTTTGTCTCTCACCTTAATCAAGTATCTTGTTCTTATGGAACTATACAAACAGAATTACTAAAAATTTAACACACTGGGTTTATTTTCTTGCATTGTATATCTCTATAATATATATTTGCCTTTGTACATCTACTTCAGTTTGTATTATGTAAAAACTTTGACTTTCAGACTTAAGCTGATGTTATGTAAATATTTCTGTGACTGTATGGAGCTTTTCTCCCTGGGCCTTCACTGAAAATGGGTCATTAGGCCCAGGGGACTTTCCCAGTCAACAAATGTCAATAAAATTAAAAAAACCCTTGTCGAATGAGCCTTTATGGTAGTAGGCAATGGAATATTACGTTGTGTATAAATTAAGGTCACACAGTCTTTCAACCATCTAGCCAATGTGACCTTAGCAACAGCACATCCTAATCAAGATCCAGAATAGGCCAAAAATAACTGGTCTGATTTATGAGAGGCCTTAGTCTTGTTCAAGTAGAAGCAAATTTGGCTGTGAATATCTACAGTATGTAGGCAATACTCTCCTTTGCTTGAATAGTTGGGAAAGAAAACTGGCAATTCAATGGTTTGGTTAATGGACATTTCAGAGATCACTTTTGGCAGAAAGGAAGGATTAGTTCTCAATGACACTATCTCTATGAAAAATCAAGTACGGATTCTTGATGCATAAGGCTTGAAGCTCAGAGATACATTTGGCAGAGGTAATGGTGACCAAAAACAAGGTTTTCCATGACAAGTATTTGAGGTCGCAAGAAGAAGCTGGTTCGAAAGGTGGCATTGTCAAAGCCTGTAAAACTAATGACAGGTCCCATGGTTGAATACGTTCTCTAAAAGGGGGCTTTAGATGATTCACACCTTTTATGAAGGTCTTGCATAATTTGTGTGACATAAGAGAGGTGTCTTGGACACCCTCATGGAAATTAGATATTGCAGCCAATTGAATTCTTATGGTAGAGGCCGATAGACCCGATTGAAATAGGTCGGCTAGATATTCCAGTACTATCGACACTGGTGCTGAAAAGGGATCTACTTGCTTTTCTTTCAACCAAAGGGTAAATCTTTTCCACTTGCTTAGATAAGTAATTTTAGTGGAAGACTTATGAGATGCAATAAGATTGTCCCGTACTGGCAAGGAAAGATCATTCTACTTGGCAATCATGGGAATTGGAAGAGCCAAGCTGTGAGCTTCAGGCTGTCCAAGTTGGGATGAATCAGATTCTGCGGATGGGAGATCAACCCCGGGGTTGGATGGAGAATCCATGGTTGATCTAGCAGGTAAGGCCAAAGGAAGGGGAACCAAATCTGATGAAGCCAATATGGTGCTATGAGGATCACCTTGCTCTTCAACCAGCGGGCTTTCTTCAGAAACTAGGGAATGAAGGGGGGTGGTGGAAATGCATAAAGAAGACCCGAGGGACAATCATGGCCTAGAGCATCCCTGGGTGACTGTCCCAGAGGGGGAATCAGGGCAAATCAGTTGCTGCATTTGCAGTTGGTCGGGGATGCAAAGAGGTCACAGCAAGGAAGACCCCAGCGGTGGAAGATCTCCGCTGCTATCAAGGGATTCAGGAACCACTCATGAGGGTGTAGAATGCACCTGCTGAGTCTGTCTGCTATCACGTTGAAACTCCCAGGAATGTGCGTTGCTATAAGAAAACGGTTGGTAGCCATCGCCCATTGCCATATCCTCATGGCCTCTCGACAAAGTGGGTAAGATTTGGTTCCACCCCGTTTGTTGATGTACCAGACCACTGCTATGTTGTCTGATTGTATCTCAATAGTCCCAGATGGCAGCAGGGGATCGAATGCTTGCAACGCCAGAAGCACCGCCCTCAGCTCTAGAACATTTATATGCAGTTGGGCCTCCAATTCGGACCAAGTACCTTGGACTGTCTGTCCCTGACATAACCCCCCCACCCCATCAGGGAGGCATCTATGGTCACTGTAGCCTTGGGCTGCTGGGGGGAGAAGGGGTGAGACCATTGTGATGGGTTGTGAGTCATCCACCAATTTAAATCCTGTTTGCACCTGTGAGTTACTCGAATCTTGGCTGAGAGAGGATACTGAAAAGGATACCATTGGGTGAGCAGTAGCCACTGTAGAAGCCTCATGTGAAATCTGGCCAGGAGGACAATATAGTGATGGAGGCTGCCATGGAACCAAACAGCTGTAGGACAGAGTGTGCTGTGGATTTCTCCCTTGAAAGGATTGGGATCAGTTGTTGCTTTATCCTTAGAATTCTGTGTTCTGGAATGGATGCTCTGCAATTCTTTGTATCCAAGATGACCCCCATGAATTATGTGGACTGAGATGGGGTGAGATTGGATTTCTGCCAGTTTATTTCTGCAGCGAGGAGAGAGTATGCCAGGGCTTCTTCCAATAGATGTCTGGTGGGAGCGGAGATAAGCCAATCATCTAGGTATGGAAACACCTGGAATTCTTGTAGTCGCAAGTGAGCTGTGATGACTGCCATGCACTTGTGAACACTCGGGGGTGGGGGGGGGGCTGTAGAGAGTCCGAAGGGCAGTACTCTGAACTGGTAGTGAATGGCTCCTTACGGAAACGCAGAAATCTTCTTGATGGCCTGTCCACTTTTATGTGGTAGTACGCATCTTGAAGATCTATCGAGCACATCCAATCATCTTTTTCCAAAAGCGGAAGGATATGCTGTATTGTGACCATCCGGAATTTGTGTATTCTTACAGTCTTGTTCAATATATGGATATCCAAAATTGGTCTCCAGTCCCCAGTTTTCTTTGGCACCAACAATAGTCTTGAGTAGAATTTTGATCCCATCTGGTCTGGAGGGACTATTTGGATGACTTTTTTTCTTAGCAGCTTTGATATCTCTAATGCTGCTTCTTCCCTTTGACTGGGTGAAACATCGGGTAAGTTTGTTGGGAGGGCAGGACAAAGATCGAAGGGAATATAGTAACCTCTGGTTATTATCCTTTGTACCCAGGAATCGGTGGTAATGGTTAGCCAGGCAGAAGGGTACAAGGAAAAATGACCCCCAACCACCTCCAGAGGAAAGGAGTTGTGCCGCTCTTCAGGAGCACTGGTAGGATTGACAAGGAAAAGAGTCCCTGGAACCCTGGTTACATGGATCCCCTCTGCCCCGAAAAGGGCATCTTCCCTGTGAGTTTCCCCCTCTGCCTCTAGAGGAGAACTCGGCCTGTGTGTCACAGAAAGGACCCTGAGACTTTTTGCACCACATCTTCCCACTCTTCTGGTTTCTGGAGAAAGCACATTGAGGGGAAGAATAACGGACACCCACTGCAGAAAGGGTCTTTCTGTCCTGTTCACATCTGGCCAGTGTGCTTTTAACCTTGGGTCCAAACAATGAAGAGGCTTTGATGGGAGCGTTGAGAAAGGAAGCCTTGAGGGGTTCCGCGAAATTGCATAAGCGCATCCAGGCATGTCATCTCAGAACAATGCCTGAACTCGCCGCTCTAGCTTCTCCTTCTGATGCGTGAGATATCAGACGCATGGAGGAGTTAGATATCGATTCAATGGTGGCTAGCTGAGAGGCCACTTTGTCACAGACCTCATCAGACATGGCACCAGCCAAAGTTTCAGAGAGCTCAGAAATTAAATCACTTTGAAGCCTGGTAAAGTGTGCCATATAATTCAAGGACCTGATTGCAAAGGTTGCCGATGCAAAAGTACGCTTCCCTATTCTGTCCAGAGCTCGGGACTCTTTGTTGGGGGGGATGGACAGTCTGGCTTTTTTCTTCCGCCAAGTCCTTCTTGGTTGCAGCCGCCACCACCAGAGCATCTACAGGAAGACCTTTGGACCAATGGGGGGTCAGTAGCAGGGGGGGGACAACATTTTATCTGGCCTCCGGGGAATGGCCTCAACAGTGTCAGGAGCCTTCCATGCATGCTGCACGACGAGCCGGACCAGTTTGTAGCACAGTATCGCCAGCTGACACCATTAGTTGGAAGGCCGGTCCACCTAAAGAGGGGCGAGTGTCCAGGACAGGGGTCACCCCTCCCCTAAGTGGCTCAGCCTGCTGACTCGGAGTCCCTGGATGGCTGTGAAACACCAAATTAAGAATGCCACAGCTGACATCCTGGGTCATAGCAAAACTCTCCTGCCACAAAGGCAACTACGGTTCCTTAGTGAGGTCTATAAAGAGAACCGTAGAGAGGGAAGACTGTGCTATATCAAGGGGCTTCAAAGGCAATGAAGGGGGAGAATAAGTAGGGGTCTTTGCCAAAGGGTGATCACCTCCCAAGGAAGGATAGGTCCTGGGGGCGGGATACCTCTGGCAAAAACACCTGATCCACAAGACGCAACACGTAGTGTTCAGAGAGGTTTCCAGTGGATTTCATGGACATGGCTGAGGGAGAGTCAGGCCCCATAGGCAAGCTCTGTGCCCACCTCACCAGTCTGCACTGAAAACAACGGGGCCATAAAGGAACTAAACTACAGGTGTCTGCACCAAGGAAATCGGTGCCCAAGTCATGGTCTGCACCGACGATAAGGTCGGTGCTGAAGTGGTTGTTGGCATGGAGGCCGGGACCGAAAAAGTCTGTGTTGATAACTGAGTTGTCGGTTCCGGGTATGATGTTGGAGCCGATGTGGTTACAGTCTGCATCAACTGGATAGTCGGTGCCGGTGGAGAAGTCTGAACAGAGGAGCCCCTCGGTACCGGGCATGCTAGTCAGTGCCAAAATCACAGATGGCGCCAATGGCCTTGGTGCCGAAGGTCTAGGCACTGAAAGCGCTGGAACTGAAAATGTCAGATCCGAAGAGGAAAGCTTGGCCTTCTTGGGTCTCGGTTGGTGGGTGTCTCCAGCAGCCGGGGACGAAGGAAGAGACTTGGCCTTTGTATGTTCATCAGTCTTTTTCTTATAGGATCTTGGAGGGGTTGAAGTCTCCGACCCAGAAATAGCCTCTGAAAAAGGAGATTTAAGTAGGCCCTTCAATAACAATTTATTTTTCCTCTGAATCAACATCATGTTAGAGAAATTCTTACAAATTCCACAGGGCTGGTCAATTGATAAATGAGGCACACCCAAGCAATAGACAGACAGTGAATGTGCATCTGAAGTAGGTAATTTATGGCCACAATATGAATATTTCTTAAATCCTGGACTACCTTTTTTACCTGCCATGTTAGGAAAGAAGGAAATTCAGAAAGAATACAAGCAATGGTACAACAAATACCCGAAGGTAAGGAGGAAAAGGGGTTTACCAACGATGGTAAAGAAGAAAATACCTCACGGTAAATAGGATGAAGGGGATTGAAAATAAGATTCAAGAAGGGATAGTCACTAAATGCGATAAGGTAAGAGAAAACAATTTAGTAACTTTTCTGAGAGAAAAGGTTGTTTTAGACTAGTATGACAACAAAATATTGTACTTAGTTCAACAGAAGTAGCTTGAAACGACCGAATGGTGACGCAGCAAACAAAATCTGAGATAACAGGGAGAGGGGAATTCTGGGTAAGAGTTTTAGCTCGAGAGTTTGTAGCTAACGTGAGCTTGGAAGATGGCCGGCTCGGTTCAGAGGTCGGAACAGATACCCACACGTAAGGAATGAACGAGGATTAACAATATCAGATCTATTATTAATGCTCCTGGCAATAACAACCATCAGAGATGCCTCAAAATGTTCCCATCTCTGAACTATTAAGTTTTGACCAGCCAAAATTCCTGTTTGTATTTGTCAAATATTGCAAAATATCTGCTGCAAAAATTCTCTTCTCTGATCTTGACAAATGCATGCATCCTGTCTAAACATGCTGTCCAGAATTAGGCATGGATACACTACACATTTCCATTTTTTAAAAAGTGGACTTTTTTTTCATGTAGGTATCTATCCCCCGCCAAAAAAAATACATTAATTCACCGTGACCAGACTCTCCTTTTTATATGTGATTTGTGAAAAATACATCCCAACACCTGTACAGGCTATGCCAACTTAGAGGGCTACAAGTTCCCTGCTAACAGTAGGAGTCCTTGTGGATGAGATCATTTGTATCAACATGAATAAAAACAGACACATTCTAAGACCTTCCAGAACAACAGCACCAAAGTTGAGGAAGTAGAAAAAACAACAAGGCAGGATTCACCAGACACGGTTTATTCTGAAAAAATACAAAGCACTCTGACGTCTCGGCCTTCGCCTTCCAGGAGTATAACACAAGTAAAACCACCAAGTCTTATATACAAGTTGAACCAATTATACAGGTAATTAAACAATCAACATATTAAGAATCAATTAATTAGACAGCATTTTCCAGTTAAAATCTTCATTAAGTCCATTTGGATATAGAGTTTTAAACTTTAAAATATAAACAGTTTCCTTATATAATAGTGACTGTTTAATTCTTAACATATCTCCATCATTATTAGATACTTGCTCCAAAATTGAAGCTTTAAGCAGCCTTTCATCACTATTATGTTCTTCAAAAAAATGTCGGGCAACAGGGCTCTCATTCTTAACATTAATTATGTCCCTGATATGCTCTAATAGTCTTATTTTGAAGGGCCTTTTTGTTTCTCCAATGTAAAATTTCTGACAGGGACATGATAATGCATAAATTACCCCTTCTGTTTTACAACTAAAACAACCATGAACTTTAAAAGGGATACCATTTATATAATCAAAACTGCAAGTAACAAAGCTACATGCCTTGCATTTTCCACACTGATAAGTTCCTTTTAATCTAACTTGTGCCACCATAATGTCTGTAGGGGCACTAAATCTACTTCGTACCAAAAGATCTTTAATACTTCTGCCCTTTCTGTATGAAAATTTTAGATTTACATTTAACCATGGTTTAACCTCATCAAGAGAGCTAAAATATTTCCAAAACAATGAAACATTTTTAACAAATTCAGGGGTATAGCAGCCATAAGTAGTGACAAAATATATAGCTTCACCAGATGTTTGTTTTTTCCACTTTTTTTTTATTAATACAAACTTCAGATCTTCTTTTCTGTATCATATTTTCTTTGTTATAATTATTAATATAGTCCCATAATTTATTGAGACATTCCTCCAAACAGTATGTGCTATATCCTCTCACTAAAAATGAATTATAAACTGAATCTAATTCATTCTTAAATATTATTTCATCATTACATAATCTATAGCATCTTAACATTTCTCCATAAGGTAAAGAATATTTAATGTGGGGAACATGTCCACTCATACCATGTACATAAGCAGTAGGGCCTTCAAACTGTCTGTTGACCGAAGTTATTAATTTATAGCCACTAGAGATGTCCAAAATAACATCCAAAAACGGTATTCGTGGACCCATAGTTAACCCATCAAAATCCAGACCAAATCTGTTTTGTTTCAAATCTGAAATAAATTCTACAGCCATAGATTGTCCCCCTTCTACCAAAAAAATTAAATCATCTACAAATCTATAGTATTTAATAACATGGTCTTGAAAAAACCTATGTTTGTAGATGTACTCATATTCAAAAAGTCCCATGGCCAAATTAGCATACATGGGGGCAAATTAAGCCCCCATGGCTGTACCCTGTTTCTGACGATACATAATGTTGTTAAATTCAAAATAATTGTTTGTTAATGAAAAATATATTAACTCAATAACAAATTCAGAGACGGGTGACTGACCCAAAAACCGTCTCAATGCCTCTAATCCAAAATCATGGCTTATATTAGTGTACAGGCTTTTAACATCTACAGATAACCAATATAGGTTTTTATTCCATTTTATATCCTTAATTTTGTTCAAAAAATCAAAAACATCCATTAAAAAAGAAGGTAATTTCTTAACATAAGAGATTAAATAATTATGTAAAAAGATACCTATATTTTTTAAAAAATAATTATGACCGGAAACTATAGGGCGACCTGAGGGTTTATTAAGACTTTTATGAATTTTAGGCAGACAATAAAAATAAGCCTTACTACAACCTTCTGTTTGAAATTTATTTTTCACATCTTTCATCTCAAAATAACCCAATCTATAGCCTTTATGTATCAGGTCATTGTATTGTGATATGGCCTCATAATATTTATTTACCTCACATTTTTCATAGATATTCTTGTCATTAAGATGTTGCATACACATGTTTAAATAATCTATACTATTTAAGACAACCAACTTGTTGCCTTTGTCAGCAGGTTTAAAAACAACATTATTTTTCTTACTAAGATTCATTAAGATCTTCCATTCGTTTTTCGACATATTATATTCAATATTACTTTTATTAAACATGAATTCATGGTATCCCATTTCTAAGGAATGATTAACCATTTTAGTAAAGTTAGCGACATCATGGTTAGAAACTAAAGGAAAAAAGTTACTTTTTGAAGGAACCTTTTCAGTGTTAAGCTTAACATAAGCGTTAGTAAATTCATCCGACAAACAAGAATAAAAGCTGCTGTTAGAGCTAGAATCATCAGAATTAGAATCAACACATTGCTCATTAGTGTTTAAACTAAAAAAATACTTCAAGTACAATTTACGACTAAATTTATAAACATCTATTTGCATGTCATACAACCTAGAAACTACAGTTGGAATAAACTTTAAACCTAAGTTCAGTACTGAAAGTTCATCATTACTAAGTTCAAAATTAGATAAATTTACAACGTAACAGTCCAATGAGTTAAATAACTCACTACCATCTCCCTCGTTTGAAGCCTCCCCGTTTCGTCGATTCTGAAGGGGTGTAGTCCTGGTATTCCCGTTGGCGTTTGTGCCGTGAGTTATCTCTCTGCTGTTGCGGATACTCTGCACGAAAATTGTTTCTTAAATGCTCAGGATTCTCAGCTGCTGGTAAATGTGGAAAGTCAGTATCCAATCCATCATCTTCATAAGATGTATAGCCATTTTCTGAAGCAGAAGCAGAGGAATTCAAGGAGCGTACTCTATCAGCTTCCTGCTGGAATCTCACATGTTTACGCCCCTTGTTGCGATTGGTTCTCGATACAAACGCCTTATTTAACTCATAGTCACGCAGATCCCTTATCAGTTTGCCTTTTTTACGGTCAATGAGTGTCAATTCATAATCTTTTAATTTATCATTCATTTGTTTGAGAAAATCATCCAAAAAAGATGTGGATACACATTTAGATATGTCATTGCACATTTTTTTTAATATCAGCGCACAGTTCTTTCTGTTTTAAACTATCTCTTTCTACAAGAATGTGTAACCATTGTGTAGTACAGTTGTGAGCTGCAGCCACCCATCTTTTATGAAACAGAACTTCCGACTCTTTAGAAAGATCAAAGGGCGTAGTGGGGTCTTTAAAAGCCCTTAGTCCCCTAGGTGTTATCTCGGTATCAATATAACGTTGTAAGCCACATATGTTGAAAAAAGTAGCAGTTTCTTTGATCATTTTTTTCTCTAGATTTTCAAAAAGAGACTTATGTTCTGCATTATCGGGCACAAGATTCTTTCTGCCAACACTACAGAAAGGATTAGGGAAGCGTTTTTTACGTTCATCTTCCCACTTGTCCCATAATATATTGCCTTTGTCAATGCCAGTTCTAGTAGTTAAATTGCCTCTCACCTCTGTCCATGGCATTGCTGACAAAACTGTCCAGAGAAAGTTGTGAGCCATCCATGGTGTCACGTAGCACCCGTGGAAATTGTGCCAGTGAATCCGAAGTCATGAAACAACCAGAACAACAGCACCAAAGTTGAGGAAGTAGAAAAAACAACAAGGCAGGATTCACCAGACATGGTTTATTCTGAAAAAATACAAAGCACTCTGACGTCTCGGCCTTCGCCTTCCAGGAGTATAACACAAGTAAAACCACCAAGTCTAATATACAAGTTGAACCAATTATACAAGTAATTAAACAATCAACATATTAAGAATCAATTAATTAGACAGCATTTTCCAGTTAAAATCTTCATTAAGTCCATTTGGATATAGAGTTTTAAACTTTAAAATATAAACAGTTTCCTTATATAATAGTGACTGTTTAATTCTTAACATATCTCCATCATTATTAGATACTTGCTCCAAAATTGAAGCTTTAAGCAGCCTTTCATCACTATTATGTTCTTCAAAAAAATGTCGGGCAACAGGGCTCTCATTCTTAACATTAATTATGCCCCTGATATGCTCTAATAGTCTTATTTTGAAGGGCCTTTTTGTTTCTCCAATGTAATTTTTTTGGTAGAAGGGGGACAATCTATGGCTGTAGAATTTATTTCAGATTTGAAACAAAACAGATTTGGTCTGGATTTTGATGGGTTAACTATGGGTCCACGAATACCGTTTTTGGATGTTATTTTGGACATCTCTAGTGGCTATAAATTAATAACTTCGGTCAACAGAAAGTTTGAAGGCCCTACTGCTTATGTACATGGTATGAGTGGACATGTTCCCCACATTAAATATTCTTTACCTTATGGAGAAATGTTAAGATGCTATAGATTATGTAATGATGAAATAATATTTAAGAATGAATTAGATTCAGTTTATAATTCATTTTTAGTGAGAGGATATAGCACATACTGTTTGGAGGAATGTCTCAATAAATTATGGGACTATATTAATAATTATAACAAAGAAAATATGATACAGAAAAGAAGATCTGAAGTTTGTATTAATAAAAAAAAAGTGGAAAAAACAAACATCTGGTGAAGCTATATATTTTGTCACTACTTATGGCTGCTATACCCCTGAATTTGTTAAAAATGTTTCATTGTTTTGGAAATATTTTAGCTCTCTTGATGAGGTTAAACCATGGTTAAATGTAAATCTAAAATTTTCATACAGAAAGGGCAGAAGTATTAAAGATCTTTTGGTACGAAGTAGATTTAGTGCCCCTACAGACATTATGGTGGCACAAGTTAGATTAAAAGGAACTTATCAGTGTGGAAAATGCAAGGCATGTAGCTTTGTTACTTGCAGTTTTGATTATATAAATGGTATCCCTTTTAAAGTTCATGGTTGTTTTAGTTGTAAAACAGAAGGGGTAATTTATGCATTATCATGTCCCTGTCAGAAATTTTACATTGGCGAAACAAAAAGGCCCTTCAAAATAAGACTATTAGAGCATATCAGGGACATAATTAATGTTAAGAATGAGAGCCCTGTTGCCCGACATTTTTTTGAAGAACATAATAGTGATGAAAGGCTGCTTAAAGCTTCAATTTTGGAGCAAGTATCTAATAATTATGGAGATATGTTAAGAATTAAACAGTCACTATTATATAAGGAAACTGTTTATATTTTAAAGTTTAAAACTCTATATCCAAATGGACTTAATGAAGATTTTAACTGGAAAATGCTGTCTAATTAATTGATTCTTAATATGTTGATTGTTTAATTACTTGTATAATTGGTTCAACTTGTATATAAGACTTGGTGGTTTTACTTGTGTTATACTCCTGGAAGGCGAAGGCCGAGACGTCAGAGTGCTTTGTATTTTTTCAGAATAAACCGTGTCTGGTGAATCCTGCCTTGTTGTTTTTTCTACATTCTAAGACCTTTCTCACATCCTCTATTTTTGATCCTGGCAAGCAAAGCACTATTCTATGTTCATCATCTTCTCTGCAAATATTAAGTATCAGTTCCTCTAAACATTGATCTCCAGTTATAATACATATCTTTTCTGAACTGACCTGAAGAATCAACTTCTAATTCAGTAATATTTACTCCATCAATTGTTAGACATGAATGATCTTTATCACCACTAGTCTTATTAATCCCACTGTTTTCATTGCTTATTACATTTGAAAGGACAGAGTTCTCATCTAGCTGGTTTGTATATCCACAGCTTGAGCCATGTTGTCAAATTCTTTCACCTTCTTCAGTCCTTTCAAATTTAATTTTGATTTCTTCCTTTTCACCTGCCCATTGTCTTTTTTTCTACATTCTTTTTTTAGAAAAATATGCCTTTTTCTGTAGACTGAAGGTTTTCTGGTAGAACAACATTATCATTCACTGTAATCTTTTTCTTCCTTGGTATTTGTTGTGAACTTCTTCCTTTTTTATTTCCTTCTACATGGTCTGAATCCTCAGATTGCTGAATACTTGTATTCTGAATTCTAAAATTGTCACCGAGTAATCTTTACTGGCAAAAGACACTTCCTTTCCTAAATATGCTCTATTTGCTCTTTGCCTAACATTATTTATCTCATCAGTCCAGTCATCAATATATGTAATAACAGTTCTCGAAGCTGTGCTAGTTACGCAAGTGCAATCATCATTAGTAAGCCTACATTTACTACTAATAATAATCATCCAACCTTTGACATGAGAAGCACAGATCCCCACAGATCCCCACTGTTATCAAGTGTCACCTTTAAATATACGTAGCATTTAGTAAACAGTACAAGATACTTGCGCAATAGCAAAAATATTAATGGCATACTCCTTTAAGGAACCAATTTTCAGCTGCAAATGAATAAATAATTCTAAAAGAAAAGGATAACTAAAATCAGCTAACACAGAACTCACAAATGTTTTAAATAAACTTGTATGAGAAATATCACACAAACAATATACAACTAAATGCTAAATTAAGTAGAATGAAGTAATTGCTCCAGCTGTACTAGTTGTGAAGGTCACACAAAATATGGAATTCCTTTACCCTGAGTGCAAACACTGGCAGTAGCTTCTGCTCCCAGTTGCACCTATTTTTAACAGTAAGCATCAATATATTACAAACTAATGCTATGGCAACTGTTCTCATCTACAAGCCATCCCTTTCTTCCTACAAAAAGTGAAAACGGTGGTAAAAAAATAGGCAACTGCAGAATCACAAACCAACACAAGGTTATCATCTCTGGATTGTCCTCTCTGTAGTCCATATAAATTTATAGCAAACTAGGCCCCTTAGGATGGCTAGGGCTTGCCTGTCTAAAACCTACTCCTCTCTAACAGTGACAATTAAAGGTAAAACAACAAAATGAAAATCAAAGTAAATCTTGTCTACAAGCTATCCCTTTTTTCCAATGACAATGAAAAATAGTGGCAAAAATGCAATCTAAATCAAAATAGATATTTGCTTACGAGTCAAGTGCACAATCACAAACCAACACAATTGTTTAGAAAAGACCATCACACCCTGATTACCATTATGTGTTTTCTTCTGCTTGCTGTTCTCACCTTTCTTACCTCTCTACCTCCATTTAATCCCCATTTATATGATAAACAGTTAGTACTTGGCTCTGTACACCCCATAGGCTATCTGATGGTCAACATGCTGCCCTTTTTATGGCAGATAAGCACACAATGCCTCTATGCAGAGCTACACTGCCCATGTGAACCTATTCTGACTGAGCCACACTAGCCTGTCTTCCTTGTGATGTATGCTCATTGGTCATTCACTCTATGGCAGAGCTGCTTCAGACACAGCCTACTGCTGCTTCTCCCATTAGCATTACACTTCTATTTTATCAAGCAGTCCTTTGCTCAGCCTGCCAGTGCTGTTCAGTACCTAACATTTACCTGATTACATATACAGCTCTTTGCTTAGCAAACCCCTTGAAAATTAGCATTGTGCACATCTATGAAGTTCAGTCCATTTAATCACACATATGCAATACATGAACAAGCATTTTTTTTTAAATACATTTGCTGAAATTGTTAAAGCTATAACAAGCAACATGAGAAAGGGACAATCAGAATAATGAAAAACAAACTACAAAAATAAAATATACCTACATGTAAACCTGACACTACCACATCAACAATGAAAGCATTTTTAATCATTATTATGCAGTCATCTTTTTTCCCCAATAACCCTGACAATATTATTGAAGAGTTAATAACATCTTAATGAAGTTAAACAATACAGTTGCATGCATGTTTATATTAAACAAACAAATTTTATGTAGTACCATTTGTTCGTTCATTCTTGGTACTATACATTTTAAAAATTCTTATCACTGGAAATCCTAAAACGCTGTATTCCCATACCCAAATATCATTCATTACTTTAAACATTGTACCATTAACAACTACACTATGGATTTAACTGTTGAACCGTTTTAATTTTTGTACTTAACTGCCTGCAACTCTTTGACCTAGCTCTTGGCTGAAAAGGGTCAATATGAGCAGTCCATCTACCCTCTTAACTAATGAAATAAATACATAAAACAGCTGCAAGGCAATAGGATAAAAGCATCAACCCTAACCTCTGTTACAAAAGAAAACATGTCTGCAAAAAATACTGGATTAAAGTAAGTTCTTTTGGAACAGACATCAAATTACACAAAAATATTCTAACTTAATGTAAAAGGTGGCAGCTTCCCCACTCAAGTAACAAAATGAAAACAGTATGCTTGGGATGAAACCCACAAACAAACTGACAATCTAACTTAATAGTCAATACAAGTCAGTATTCATTTCAATTAATTTTTATATCAAAGTAACTAGTTTGAAGTTTACCCCATCCCATACTGAAAAAATGCCTTCTCTACACACATGAACACACAAAAACACATACATAAAAATGTTGTTGTAAACACGTGTCCTAACTATTCATTTGCTAATCTCAAATTTGCACCCAGCATTAAGCAGCAAGCTATAACAGTTAACACGTGTCATAAGCACTCCTCTTCAGATAGTGGACAGAAGAGACTGCACTGCCTGTTTGTCTTAGTAACTAGAAGTCCATACCAACAGACAATTATCAAACAGCTAGGTCAGTCTTCCCGCTCTCCACTTCTAGTCACTATTTTCAAGAATTCATCTAGAAACAAATTAATTTGATTTCATTGAGCAAAGCTCCACTGAAACAGCACCTGGCCACATTAAACCAATCCTGTCCATTACTGCACTTACTGGTAAAATCTGTAGGGCTTCAAAGGTCAATAACAGTGTGATGCCCGTGCACTGGTCCAGCAATCAAGGAGCCTCAATCCTCACCACTAACACCAGTGAGGAGCGTCCCCATAGGGAAGAATAACAAATAAGCTGAAAAGAAACGGCAACCTTGAGTCTTAGTAAAACATCCAGTTTATTCAAATAACACGAAATAGAACCAACAAGAAGTCCACAGGTAAACGATACTAAGCGCTTTAGAGGAGGTCGGAAAGAATAAGGGACAGACAGGGCAACAACAAATACCAATCATACAATCACTACAACAAGGGGGAACACAGAACGAATCAGTGGTACAGATGAATACTTCCTTTCATCATCATGGTCCCAACACTGATTTGATTACTGAACAAGAATTAGTTGATTGTACTATATCTACACTAGCTGGTTTTAGTTTATTTAACTACACCAAACACAATTTTGATATTAACTATTTAAGATTGTTTTGTAAAGGTTTTAAATTTGTACCTTCATTTTATTTGGACATTGGTAGTGTGTTGATTAATCTGAAACTGTACACTAGACTTTTAAATTTAAAAATATTTTTTCATTTTAACAATCCCATTTTAGATTCACATTACTTTACCCCCAAGCGTTCCAGTACTTTTATTACCCCCAAGCGTTCCAGCACTTTTATTCCCCCCCAACATTTTTTAATTCAAATCTTTGAAAAACTTTGTGAAAACCAAATCAGACGAGTTCTAAACAAGAAAGCACTGACTAATTTTAACTTAACTACAGCTGAACAGTTTTGTTTAAAAGAAATAACTAGTTCTGACAAGTATAGGATCATGAAGCCAGACAAAGGTGGAGGGGTAGTCATAATGTTGAATAATGACTACTATGCAAAAATGACAGATTTATTATCCGAGGATACATATGAGAGAGTGACCAGGTATGATGTAAACAAGGCCTATACAAAAATTGATTGGTTAACTTACGATTACTTGATGGAGGCAAGTATTGACCAAAATACGTATAAATACATATCTGTTGAATTTCCTATCACGCCTTCAATTTTTGGTATCCCAAAAATTCATAAGGATATACAAAATCCTCCATTAAGACCTATTGTCTCAGCCAAGGGTTCAAAAACTGAAGCTTTAGCAGCATTTGTTGACTTTAAATGCAAAGGAATTTTGGAGAATTTACCGCACATTCTTAGAGACTCTTGGCATTGTTTAGAATGTGTAAGAGAATTTAGTAAAAATTTTGACTTTCAAACCAACTTTTTGATGGCTACTATTGATGTAGTAAATTTATTTTCTGTCATCCCTCATGAAAAGGGGACAGAAATGTTTGAAATTTGTCTAAATAGACATAATGGTTTTAATAATTCTGAAAATCGGTTAGTTACATCCATGCTAGAACTAGTTTTAGAAAACAATTATATTTATTTTAACAACAACTATTACATACAGAAAAAAGGTGTTGCCATGGGGGCTAGATGTGCCCCCATTTATGCTAATTTAGTTCTAGCACAATGGGAGTTTGAATTTGTTTATACTAGTGTTTTTTGGAAGAAGATTTTACTTTACCTACGGTACTTGGATGACATTTTAATTTTTTGGGGAGGATCCAAGGAAGAATTTACTGATTTTATTGAATATTTAGAGCAGACTACTGAATTTTTAAAGTTTACAAGTCACATTTATGAAAACAATGTTGAATTTTTAGACATTAAGCTCTCTGTTGTGAACAACACTATTGCATCTACTTTATTTAGGAAAAAAACACATTCAAATTCATTTCTACACTTTGATAGTTGTCACCCTTTTTTTCAAAAGAAGAACTTGGTTAAAGGCCAAATGGTTAGATTGTCTAGAATAATAAGGGATAACCTATTGTTTGAATATGAACTAGACAAATTAATGGCTATGTTCCAAGAAAGAGGCTACCCCTATGATCTATTATCTAAAATTAGACAAGAGGTTAAAATAAAGAGGTTTACGACATACAAACCTATCATTACTTGTGACACGCAGGAGGAGGTTATTCCCAAGGTTAACATTAATAGGAACGACGCATTAATTATTCCATATAACAACAGAACAAATGAGATTGTGACTTGTATTCAAGAAGTATGGACAAGCGTAATAGAGACAGATTTAGAGATTTTAAAAATTTTAGGAACCACACCTAACATAGTATTTAGCAGAGGGAAAAATTTAAAGAAATTATTTGAAAACAACACTCACAGTGACTTGTTGAGACACTCTAAGATGACTAAGTGTGGATCATGTAAAATCTGTAGATTTATTAATGATGGACCATACACTACTATTTATAATTATGGAAAAACTATTAAATGTCCAGGCCATTGCAATTGCAACTCCACCATGGTTGTTTACTTAGCAACATGTTCAGTATGTAATGCATTTTATATAGGGAAAACTATAAGAAGACTTAAAACACGTGTCATTGAACATCTTAGTGATATAAAAAGACACAAGACTACTAACATGTTATTTAATCATAGTATCAATTGTACAAATTTTAAACGGTTTTTATTTTTTGTTATTGATAAAATACCTGTTAATGTACATACAGGTGGAGATGTAAAAAACTTACTTGAAGCCAAAGAATGTTTATGGCAGCTCAGATTGAATGCCAGTAAATGGCCTGGTTTGAATGAACAAATTTCCATTTCTAGTATACTTAAACTTCGATCTCATTTTATATGAATTTATTAACCTATTATCAACTAAATTACTGTGTATTTTTCAGAACATATTTTAAACAAACACATTTCTCTGTTCCTACACATTTTTAATGAATTATTTATTATTAAAAAAAATATTTATTATTTATTATTTACATTTGACAACATATAACATTTTTAAAATCACAATTTATTGGTATTACTATTACTTTCAACACAAGTAACTACATGACAGTACAATTAATGTTGAATTACTGATTAGTATATTACATCTAGCTAACACTAAAGAAACTACCATTACATTACGTTTTTACTATTTCATTTATTTTTTCTAAAACATTTTTTAAAATTTTCAGCAGTTTGTTTAATATTACATTTTAAGATTGAATTGATTGTTGCATTTTTAATTTATAGAATATTTTGAACAAATACAAACGCTGTTTAACATCTACATCTACATTTTAAGGGATTTTTTAAAATGGTTGAAACACCTTTAAGAAACACTCTGTTTTTACTAACTGATTAATTATTTGATTAATGGCACTTTTAAAGTATATAAGGGATGACTAGCAATATGTTAATTGTACTCTGATGATGCCCAGCTTGATGGGTGAAAGCGCTTAGTATCGTTTACCTGTGGACTTCTTGTTGGTTCTATGTTTTTCGTGTTATTTGAATAAACTGGATGTTTTACTAAGACCAGGACTCAAGGTTGCCGTTTCTTTTCAGCTTACGAGTTTACTCTTCACTTTAAGAATAAAATACACACAGTAAAGTACAATTTCCCTTAAGAGCACACAAGAGATCACAGTCAGTCTGGGGCTGGTTTCTCCCTTTCTCTCCAGATCCCTGATAAGACTCCCCACTGGCACAGCTATAGGGTCCAGATCTCAGCCTAGTGGGCAAGCTAAAACCTCCAGCACCCTCTCTGTCCAACCAGTGCTTCATGTCCCTGCCCAAGTAGAGGACACACACGCACTTTGCACTTTGAAATAGGAGTTATATACAAACACACAGACACTCCTGGGGAAGGTTGGCACAGATTCTCCAGCTGTGCCCCCTTTCTGCCCAGTCTAAATGGTAGTATCAGCTGCCACCACTCACTAATATTCATCAGCTACTAAAAATAGAAGTTATGTCCTTACCATAACGTTCCATGTGGAGTGTTCATCTCGCCTTTGTTCTTACACATGGGTTCGGAGCCGATCCTCGGCTCCGTGTCGGCCGCTTGCAAGCTCTGCATCGAGAAGAAGCTCGAGACAACCTAATACCCACAGTCCCCTTCTGCCTTTACCTCAGATCTAGTTTGCAAGCAAACCAGCAGCCAGAGAGAGCACACTCATGCCAAAAATTACATAAATCAAGAAATCATCTATATATATATCTATATATATATATATATATATATATCTATATATATATATACACACATATATATATATATATATATATATATCTATATATATATATATATATATATATATATATATATATATATATATATATATATATATATATATATATATATATACACATATATATATATATATATATATACACACACACACACACACACACACACACACACACACACACACACACATGTACATCATACATATACAACCACTGCAAATGCAGAAGGAGAATACTCCAGACCAGGCACCAAATTGAACGTTCTTCCTGAGGGTGGGAGGGTGGGAATGTAAGAACAAAGGCGAGATGAACACTCCACATGGAACGTTATGGTAAAGACATAACTTCTGTATGTGAGAGTGTTCAATCTCGCCGTTTGTTCTTACACATGGGTAGCGTCCCTAGCTCCATGTTCCTGAGGAACTCACGGGAGAAAGTTCTTGAGCACAGTGGAACCAAAGGTTGCCCTATCCCTAGAAACCCTGTCCACTTTGTAATGAGAGATGAATGTATGTGGTTTAGCCCAAGTAGCAGCTGCACAAATCGTGTCTAATGGTAGGCGAGCTGCGTGAGCCAGGGATGTAGACACTGATCTTGTAGAATGTCCTTTAAGTTTGACAGATAAGGTTTGATTTGAAGAATCATAAACGTATATAATACAATCAGTTAGCCATTTGGAAAGAGTTCGTTTAGTAACCGCTACACCTTTCCTGCTGTCAGCAAAGGCTACAAAAAGTTGATCAGATTTCCTGTGATCCTTTGTTCTATCCAAATAAAACCTGAGTTGTCTATGGACATCCAATTTGTGTAACATATACTCTAACTTATTAGAGTGATTCTTGAAAAAGGTGGGTAATTCAATGGACTGATTAATGTTATTGGTAGAGCAAACTTTGGGGAGAAAGGATGGATTAGTGCGAAGAGATACTCTGTCAGAGTGGAAGATCAAATAAGGGTGTTTAATAGAAAGAGCCTGAAGCTCAGACACTCGCCTAGCGGATGTAATGGCTACCAAGAAGAGTCTTCCACGATAAAAACTTCAATGGGCAAACGGAGGCTGGTTCAAAAGGGGGCAACATCAATTTAGATAGTAAAAGGTTCAGATTCCAAGGTGATGTAGGAGTTCTAACTGGGGGTCTAATATGGAAAGATCCTTTTAAAAAGGCCTTACAAAGTCTGTGAGCCATAATAGGTGCCCCACATTCTTCCACATGAAAGTTGGAAATGGCAGCCAATTGCACAAGTGGCAGGAGAAGCTCCTTGATGGAACAATTCTGTTAAAAACTCCAAGATCTTGTTTAACGGAGCTATGACAGGGTCCAAATGATGTGAATTTGCCCAGAAGACAAAACGCTTCCATTTACTAGTGTAGGTCTTTGTAGTGGAAGCTTTATGAGAAGCCACTAGTATATTCTGAACTGCCGGTGTAAGAGAATCAGACCTGGCTAAAAAGGGAAGCGGAGCAGCCAAGCTGCTAGATGGAGTGATTCGAGAGAGGGGTGAGAAGCTCCTGACGAGTGAGCCAGTAGATCTGGCTCTGGGTCCAGAATCCAAGGTCCCCGAATGCGGTGTTGCAACAGAAAGGGGAACCAAATTTGACGAGGCCAGAATGGGGCAATGAGGATTATCGTCCTTTGAAGGTTGTTGGCTTTCTGCAGAAACTTTGCAATCAGGGGAAAGGGAGGAAAAGCGTACAGGAGACCCGGGGGCCAATCGTGCACCAGCGCGTCCCTGGGGACTTCCCCTGGAGGGGGTAATAGGGCAAAGTAGCTCCTGCATTTGGCGTTCATTGGAGACGCAAAAAGATCGCAGGAAGGCTGGCCCCACTTGCGAAAAATCGTCTTCGCAATTGACTGTTTGAGGGACCACTCGTGAGGCAACAGGATTGCTCTGCTCAGCCTGTCGGCTATGACGTTGGATGACCCCGGGATGTGCGTTGCGATCAGAAAGCGACCCGTGGACTCCGCCCATTGCCAAATTCTCATGGCCTCTCTGCATAGCTGATAAGACCTGGTTCCCCTTGCTTGTTTATGTACCAGACTACAGACATGTTGTCTGTCTGAACTGCAATAGTCCCTAGAGGAAGAAGGGGAGCAAAGTGTTGCAACGCTAGAAACACTGCCCTCAACTCTAGAACATTGATGTGCAGATTGTACTCCAAATTGGTCCATTCACCTTGGACTGTCTGTCCCTGAAAGATGCCCCCCCACCCTATCAGGGAAGCGTCCGTGGTTACCGTAGCTGTCGGCGTGGGTAGCACAAATGGTCTTCCACTGGAAAGGTTGCAAGTCTGAAGCCACCAGGTCAGATGTGATTTGCATGTGTTTGTAATCAGAATTTCGTGTGTCAGAGGTAGCTGTTGGAACGACCATTGTGCAAACAGTAGCCATTGTAGAACTCTCATGTGCAGTCTTCCCAATGGTATCGCAATGAGAGAAGCTGCCATGAGACCTAAGACCTTCAGAACCAGCTTTGTTGGGGATTTTCTGGATGACAGAAGGAGAGAAATGTGGCTTTGTAGAGAGGCTATCCTTTCTGGGGGGAGCCTTAGAATTAAATGATGCGTATCTAATTCCGCTCCTATGAATAAGATATGCTGTGATGGCTGTAGTAAAGATTTTTCGAAATTTACGGAAATTCCGAGGTGAACACAAAGTTGTAGAGTGTAATCCCTGGCCTGTATCAGTTGACGCCGGGTGGTGGCAGAAAGGAGCCAGTCGTCCAGATACGGAAACACCTGGAATCCTAGGCGTCTCAGATGAGACGCTACCACTGCCATGCATTTGGTGAAAACCCTGGGGGCTGAGGTCAGACCAAAGGGCAGGGCTCAAAACTGATAGTGACTGGCTCCCAGCCGGAAGCGTAAATGATCCCTGGATGCCCTGGCCATTTTGATGTGGTAGTATGCGTCCTTCAGATCTATTGAGCACATCCAGTCGTCCTTCTGTAAGAATGGAAGGATCGATTGAAGCGTGACCATTCGGAACTTTTCTTTCTTGACGAAGGTGTTGAGGTTGCTTAGGTCCAGAATCGGCCTCCAGTCCCCTGTCTTCTTTGGAACTAAAAAGAACCTTGAGTAAGTTCCGAATCCTATTTGGTCCGCTGGGACTGGTTGGATGACTCTTTTCTAGCAGCTTTGAAATTTCTATAGCTGCTGGGTCTCGCAGATGGGGCGGCACATCTGGGAGTCTTTTCTTTGGAATGGGAGTGGATAGAAAGGGTATTCTGTAACCTCTGGTAACCACGCTTTTTACCCAGTTGTCTGTAGTAAGATTCTGCCAGGCCTGAGGGTATAAAGCTAAGCGACCCCAGACTGCCTCCAGAGCAGGACAGTCGGGCCTCCTCTCAGGAGTGCTGGAAAGGTTTTCCAGGGAGTGTATCCCTGTTACCTTGGTTTTGCGGACCCCCTCTGCCGCCAGGGCGGCGTCTTCCACCTCTGCCCCCTCCTCTGCCTCTAGATGGGGCATCACCCTGCGTGCCTGGGAAAGATCCTTGGGGTTTTCGAAACCACATTTTTCCACCGCGTTGCCCTTTGGGGTACGGTCTGGATGGGGTGGAAAAACGGACTCAGACAGCAGACAGAGTCTTTCCCTCCTGTTCACACCGAGTAAGGGTCTCCTTTACTTTGGGGCCAAAGAGAGTGGCACCATCAAATGGGGCGTTAGTAAAGGAAGACTTGAAGGCTTCCGCAAATGAACATAAGCGCATCCAGGATTGTCTGCGAAGAGCAATCGCTGAAGCTGCTGCCCTACTCGATCCTTCGGCTGCGTATGAGATCAGCCACATGGATGAGTTAACAATGGATGTAAGGGTATTGAGATGTGCTGTAACTTTCTCTGAAACAGCAGCATCTGTAGTACCCTGGAGGGTATCTCCCAACTCTTTGATTAGATCCCTCTGTAGACGTGTAAAGTGGGTCAAATAGTTCAGGGATCGCATAGAAAAAGCCGCTGAACTAAAAATGCGCTTCCCGTACCTGTCCATAGTCCTAGAATATTTGTTAGGCGGATGGACAGATGAGGAAGATTCCGACATCTCCTTTTTCGTGGCCGCTGCCACCACCATAGCGTCCACTGGAACTCCCTTTGTGAGGTAAGCCTTGTCTTGGGGTGCAGTAATGTACTTATTAGGCTTTCTAGGGACTGGTTCCACCGTATCAGGTGTCTCCCACGCCCTTCGAGCAATCCGCTCCATTAACTCATCGAAGGGCGGAGTGACCCAGGAGGAGGAAGGGCGAGCACAGAATGCCTTCAGCAAGACTGACTCATCCTCAGAAGGGGGAAGGGACTGCCAATCACCTCTCTGTTTTAGGATCTCCAAGATGTCAGCAAAAGAGACATCCTCTGAAGATGACTTTGGGGACCCTTCTGACTCATCCAAGTCAGTGTCCGATGTCAATGATTCTTGTGGAGAATCTAAGTGTCTCCTCTTACACAATCTTTTCCTAGGGACTTCTTCGGGGGGGAGCATCCGAAGAAGCTTCCGAGGAAGAGGGGGCACCCTCCAGGGGTGGCTGAGACACCGGTGCTCGACGCTTGGATGTGACCGTTGGTGCAGAGGAGGATAACGGTCCTTTATGGGGAGGAGAGGCTGCTTCTACTGATGTGGTTGTCTGGGTAGACAACACCTTCCTCATGAGATCGAAGGCCCCCGGGTCCCGAGTCGAGGTATCTCCCGGTTCCAAAGAAGTGGGAAGAATCCCCGAAACAGGCACCGAAGGCATCGACCCCGAGGACGGAGCCGAGTCGATCCGAGCCGAGGCCCCGAGAGGGAGAGTCGGAACCGAAACATCGGTTCGACTCTCGGTCCCGGAACCAAGGATGGATCTTCGGCTCCGAGACTCCGGTACCGGATCAGACGGAGTCGAGGTGAACGGTGCCGACCGAGAAAAAGACGGTTCTGGCACCGAGGGCTCCACAATCAGTAGATCAGCCTCTTCTGGCTCCAAAGACTGGACAGGTCTCGGAGGAGGAACAGATGGAGATAATGGAAGGCTTTCAAGTCTCGAAACCGAGATAAGTTTGGATAAGGCCATATTCTCCAGTAATTTCTGCACCACGCGGTCAACATCGGTGTCGGAGAGGGGCCTGGAAGAACGGGTCGAAGGAATCGAAGACGGAGCCGAACTCAACAGTGTCGGGGGAGGGAGCTGTCACCGGTTCCAAGACTCGAGGCTCGGACACTGACAACAGTTGAACACTCGGCCCCGAGGTCTGTGGTACCGGTGATCGAACCTTAGCCGAAGAGCTCGGAGCCGATGACTTGGGCTCCGACGTCTTCGATTCCTTCGAGGATTTGGATGCCTGGTCTGAAGCATCCAGAGCCTCTTGAAAGGAAGGTTTCAATAAACCCCTATCCATAAGTTTCCTGCGCCTATCTGTCATGACCCTCCCACTGAAAGAATGACAAATAGAGCAGTCTTCTTGCAGGTGGAGAGGGCCAAGACAGTAGACGCAGGAAGTATGATTGTCAGTAACTGACATTTTTTGCCCACATTGGCAATGCTTAAATCCAGATTTAGACATCTTAAACCTATGTGGAAAAAAGGGTGAGAAGTCAAGTCCAGGTAATAAGTCAAATCCGGTAAAATTGTCAAATCCAGTTAAAGAAAAAAATGTCTATCCAGTTGTCAATTAGAAGGGGTGGTAGGCCCCGAGGGAAACTCTAATAAGTTTAAAATTAAACTTAAACGGAACCGAGAATTCCTCAACCGTACCACACACACACACTTAGTCACTAAACAAAGTTTACAGAAGAAATTCAGTTGAAATAACAAGAAAAAAATTCTTATTCTTAGCTTTAGTTGTTCGAGCTCGACCCAGTGATGCGAACGCTGCAGCGGCAAACTAGATCTGAGGTAAAGGCAGAGGGGGATTGTGGGTATTAGGTTGTCTCGAGCTTCTTCTCGATGCAGAGCTTGCAAGCGGCTGACACGGAGCCGAGGATCGGCTCCGAACCCATGTGTAAGAACAAACGGCGAGATTGAACACTCTCACATTGGCCTTTATCAAAGGGTGTCCAATTCTACTGTGCAAGATTATTATCCAAATGGTAAGTGTGACTGAACAGCAAAGCTTATTGGAATGACTCAGACAGTATCACTATATACATGCAATGTACTCTAGAGCTTAAATTATCTCTACACAAAACAGCCACAGTTTATTTTATTTATTTTACATTTGTTGACCGGGCTAGTCTAGCTGGATACATGTCCATTTTCAGTAGAGGCCCGGGGAGAAAAGCTCCACTTAAAACTAGTTAACATCAGGCCAGTGCCAAAAGATAAATACATTATATAACGTAGATAAGGTGAATATGCTTGCAGATTTATTTAATCAACTTCAGTTATACAGAAATAAAGAAAATACAGAAATTGAGAACAGAGTTGAAAAAGGGTAAAAATACAGTGATTATTACCAAGGGAAAGAGATAGAACTTCAACGTTAGTATGTTGGGTAAGATGTGCTTTCAAAAGATATAAAAGGGGGGTTGAAAGTTTAAAAAATATTTAACAATAAAGAATAAAAACACAAGACAATGCTTCTTACTGCACAGTTCTAGTCAAGAGTTCAGACACAGGAAAATGCATAAAATAATACAGTAGAATAGTTCTGACATCAATACGGAAAACAACTGTCTCATCATCTTTTCGGCTGTTCCCGTTAGGGGTTGCCACAGCGGATCATTTGTTTCCATTTCTTCCTGTCCTCTGCATCATGCTCTTTCACATCAACCGCCTGCATGTCCTCTTACACTACATCCATAAATCTTATCTTAGGCCTTCCTCTTTTCCTCTTACCTGGCAGCTCCATCCTTAGCATCCTTTTCCCAATATACCCAGCATCCCTCCTCAGCACATGTCCGAACCAACGCAATCTCGCCTCTCTTGCTTTGTCTCCAAACTGTCCAACATGAGCTGACCCTCTAATATACCGATTCCTAATCCTGTCCATCTTAGTCACACCCAGTGCAAATCTTAACATCTTTAACTCTTCCACATCCAGCTCTGACTCCTGCCTTTTCGTCAATGCTACCGTCTCCAACCCATATAACATAGCTGGTCTCACTACCCTCTTGTAGACCTTCCCTTTCACTCTTATTGATACCCGCCTGTCACAAATCACTCCTGACACTCCTCCACCCATTCCACCTTGCCTGCACTCTCTTCTTCATCTCTCTTCCACACTCACCATTACTCTGAACTGCTGATCCCAAGTACTTAAACTCATCCACCTTTACCAACTCTACTTCCTGCATCCTCACCATTCCTCTACTCTCCCTCTCATTTACACACATATATTCTGTTTTAGCCCTGCTGACCTTCATTCCTTTCCTCTCTAAAGCATATCTCCACCTCTCCAGGGTCGCCTCAACCTGATCCCGACTCTCACTACATATCACAATGTCATTTGCAATCATAGTCCACGGGGCCTCCTGTCTAATCTCATCTGTCAACCTGTCCAACACCACTGCAAATAAGAAAGGGCTCAGAGCTGATCCTTGATGTAATCCCACCTCCACTTTAAACGTATCTTGTCACTCCCACCACAGTCCTCACCAATGTCACACTACCCTTGTACATATCCTGTACCACTCTTGCATACTTCTCTGCCACTCCCGACTTCCTCATACAATACCACAACTCCTCTCTAGATACCCTGTCATATGCTTTCTCTAAGTCCACAAAGACACAATGCAACTCCTTCTGACCTTCTCTGTATTTCTCCAACAACACTCTCAGAGCAAATATTGCATCGGTAGTGCTCTTTCCTGGCATGAAACCATACTGCTGATCATCAATCATCACCTCCCTTCTTAACCTAGCTTCCACTACTCTTTCCCATAACTTCAAGCTGTGACTGATCAATTTTATCCCTCAGTAGTTACTGCAGCTCTGCACATCACCCTTATTCTTAAAGATAGGTCAATTTTATCCCTCAGTAGTTACTGCAGCTCTGCACATCACCCTTATTCTTAAAGATAGGTCAATTTTATCCCTCAGTAGTTACTGCAGCTCTGCACATCACCCTTATTCTTAAAGATAGGTACCAAAACACTTTCTCCACTCCTCAGGCATCCTCTGACTTTCCAAAATTTCATTAAACAATCTGGTTAAAAATTCTACTGCCATTTCTCCTAAGCACCTCCATGCTTCCACTGGTATGTCATCTGGGCCAACAGCCTTTCCATTCTTCATCCTCTTCATAGCTGTCCTTACTTCCTCCTTGCTAATCTGCTTCACTTCCTGATTCACTATCCCCACATCATCCAACCTTCTCGCTCTCTCTCATTCTCTTCATTCATCAGCCTACTCAACACACTCTCCTCACTTGGGAGTACGTTTCCCTCACTGTCCTTTATCACCCTTACCTGCTGCACACAGAAAACAACTGTCTAATCTTCCTATTTCCTAGCTAGTTCTAAAAGAGAAACTTAAGTCTAAGATCCTACTTACATACAGACACAGGCAGAGTGCTGGCGAGTCGGATGTTCACAAGACAAATGCAAAACACTCTCTGATTCTCTCTCTAAATTGATAATACAGTGCTGCTTCACATTACATCATTCTTAACAATTTTCTGTTTTCCCAGGCTAACAGAAATTCAGAGGTTAATAGCCCTTTTGATCTTGCAGCTGGTCAGGAAGCCACAGCAATAAAAAAATATACATGTACATTCTAGCCATTAACTCTGGCCTCAAAACAATAGGAATAATTCCTTCATTTAGACATATTGGTTCCAAGTGTTGACATCAAACAATTACACAATACTTGACTTAACAGCTTTCCTACAGCATATTACATTTTTGCAGTTCCACATTTAACACAATTTTTTCCCCATTTAAGAGAACAAGCCTGTGGCTTATATTAATATTTACTAATGACAGAATTATCTACAAAATTCTGTTTGGCTTGGCTGGTAGCCTTCACCTGTCTTCACATATCTTCCCCCCTGGAGAACTCAAGTTAGTTTTTCAAGTGACCCTTGAGAAACGTTGCTTGAGAGGGTTAGGTCTATCTGAGTATACCTTACCCCATTCCCTGTCTTGAGAGCCCATCTGCGTTGGCATTGCTAATCCCACTGTGGTGCTGCACTGACATATCATATGCTTTCACCCCTAGGCTCCATCTTAGCAACTTGGCATTTTTCTGGCTGACTATGTAACCATGTCAGGGGATTGTGCTCTGTCACTACAGTGAATTTTCTTCCATACAGATAAGGCTGAAATTTCTGCAGTGCCCAAACTGTGGCTAGACATTCCTTTTCTACAGCTGCATAGCATTCCTCCCTGGGTTGGAGCCTACGACAGATAAACCACCGAGTGCTCTTCGCCCTCTGAAGAAATCTGGCCATGTCAGGGGATTGTGCTCTGTCACTACAGTGAATTTTCTTCCATACAGATAAGGCTGAAATTTCTGCAGTGCCCAAACTGTGGCTAGACATTCCTTTTCTACAGCTGCATAGCATTCCTCCCTGGGTTGGAGCCTACGACAGATAAACCACCGAGTGCTCTTCGCCCTCTGAAGAAATCTGGCCATGTCAGGGGATTGTGCTCTGTCACTACAGTGAATTTTCTTCCATACAGATAAGGCTGAAATTTCTGCAGTGCCCAAACTGTGGCTAGACATTCTTTTTCTACAGCTGCATAGCATTCCTCCCTGGGTTGGAGCCTACGACAGATAAACCACTGGGTGCTCTTCGCCCTCTGAAAAAATCTGGCTAAGTACAGCCCCCACCCCATGGTTTGAAGCATCTACCTGCGCAACAAATTCTTTACTGTAATCTGGACTGGCTAACACAGGGGGTCCTCTCAAAACTTCTTTAAGCTTCTAGAATGCCTGCTCACATGCTGGGGTCCACACTACCTTATCTGGCCTGTTTTTCCTTGTCAGGTCTGCAAGGGGAGCAGCTATAGCACTATAATTGGGGATGAACTTTCTGCAGTGCCCTGCTTTCCCTAAGAATGTCCTCACCTGCTTTTTGGTAATAGGTGCAGGCCATGCCTGAATGGCTTCTACTTTGGCAGGTTCTGGCCTGATCTTACCACTCCCCACTATGTCCCAGGTAAGACACCTCTGCCATACCCACCTGATATTTGCTGGGCTTAATGGTCAACCCTGCCCTCTCCCAGACATGTTGAAGGTGCTCTTGCCAGGAATGGCTGTAGATGGCAATATCATCTAGGTAAGCAAGGGCAAATCCTCCTGCTCCTGCTAGGATATGATCTACCAGCCTCTGGAAAGTCACTGGGGCATTTTTCATCCCAAAGGGCATCTTTGTGAACTCATGCAAGCCAAAAGGAGTCACAAAGGCTGACCTCTCTCTTAGCACTGGGAGTCAAGGGCACCTGCCAGTAACCCTTGGTAAGATCAATTGTGTAAGATACTTAGCCATACCCAGCTGCTCTAAGGCATCTGTCCTAGGCATGGGGTAAGCATCTGACTCTGTGTGACTATTTAAATTTCCTGTAGTCCACACAGAACCTGGTGCTTCCATCTTTCTTTGGCACCAGCATCACTGGGAGGCCCAGGGACTGTTGGACTTACCCCTAGTGCCAACATCTCCTGCATCTCCTCCCTCAGAGTTTGACTCTCTCAGGCACCCTATAAGGGGCTTGTCTAATAGGCCTTTGGGGTCCTGTATCCACCTGGTGCTGCACCAGATGGGTACACCCTGGTTTCCCAGTGAACGCATCCCCAAACTCCTGTAACACTGCTTGGATTTCTCAAACTTGGGTAGGAGATAGCTGCTGGGACATTGCTACCCTTTCCACTGAGGTGTCAGTCCGAGCCTCACTGAGGAGATCAGTCACCAGATCTCCCTCAGACTCCTTTTGAAAGTCACTGCAAATACTCAGCACAAGGGCCTCCCTATCGTGGTAAGGTTTCATCATGTTAACATGGAACAATTTGTGCTCCTGCCTAGCAGTTCTACCACGTAGTTAACATCACTTACCTTCCTTACCACCCTGTAGGGTCCCTCCCAAGCTGCTTGCAGCTTGTTGTGTCTGACAAGAATGAGAAACATTACCTGCTGCCCTACAGCATACTCTCTAGCTCGAGCATTCCTGTCATACCATACCTTTTTCCTGTTGTTGGGCTTCTGCCAAGTTCTCCTGGGCCAAGCCCATGAATTTCCTGAGCCTTGTCCTGAGGTTTAGGACATATGCCACAACAGACTCCTTGTGAGATTCACACTCACCTTCCCACTCATCTCAAATTAAATCTAGTGGTCCCCTCACCCTATGCCCATACAACAACTCATGTGGATTCCTGAGGAACCTCTCTGTAAGCAAACAGATGGGGCAAATATTTGTCCCACTCCATCTTAAACTGGTCTGCAAATGTCCATAGCGTGGACTTGATTGTAGAGTTTAACCTCTCAACAAGACCCATTAGTCTGGGGATGGTAGGGAGTGGTCTTCATGTGCTTCAGCTCACAGTACTTCCACAGACAAGTCAGCAGGTTTGACATGAAATTGGCACCTCAGTCAGTATTTCCTTTGGAAAACCTACCCTGCAGAAAATCTCCAAAAAAGCATTTGCCACCTTTTCTGCCTCAATAGAGGGCAAAGCCACTGCCTCAGGATATCTTGTAGCATAATCTACTACCACTAGGATATACTTTTTCCCTGTGGAACTTGGGGTACCCAGAGGCCCCACAATATCCATAGCTACCCTCTGAAATGGCTCCTCAATGACAGGCAAAGGCATCAAAGGAGCTCTCACGTTGCCTCCTGCCTTGCCTATCTTTTGGCACTGCACACAGGTCCTGCAGTACCCAGTTACATCTCTGGAAATTCCAGGCCAATAGAAGTTCTGCAGAATATGTCTCTCTGTACGTTTTATGTCCATATGACCTGCAAAGGGAATATCATGGGCTATGGCTAGAAGCACCAGACTGTAGGCTCTAGGCACTACCAACTGCTGTACTCTTTCACTTTCTAGCCCTCCCTCAGGGGTCCACTCTTTATACAGTGGCCCTTTGTCTGAGTATACAGATTTCCCCTTCCTTTGAGAATCAGGTGCCTCACTAGCAACCTGCTTCAGGCTTTGCAATATACTGTCAGAGTTGAGCCTGCCTCAACTCTCTCTTTGTAACCCTTCCCAGCTCCCAATCCACAGGAAGTCTGGCATCCTCAGACAGTGGTGCCTCACTGTCAGCCTGGGTACTACTACTCACCTCTACCTTTGCAGTCCCCCTGTCCAAGGGAACATCAGTACCCAGAAGCAGCTGTGGCTCAACTTCAGTCTCACTGCTACAGAGTAGTTCCCTCCCTGAAGTAACCACCTCACCAATCATGGCTGCAAGTATGCGGTCTGTCTGGGTCACCCCCAGGCTACCAGACCCACATGCTTGTCTCAAAGCCTGACTGCATGCAACTGCATTAACACATGGTACTGCCTCATCCAAATCCTTCCCTATCAAGACATCTAGGCTGGCAGCCTTCACCTATCTTCACAAACAGGATGAAATATACTGCATCTGCCATACTCATCAAACAGAGTATAGGATAAATAGCTATGCTAAATTTAGAGTCAGTGTACTTGCTGTTTATGTGTTAGTGATCAGATAGCCACTAGAACACATTGTTTCTTTTAAGGTCGAGACCCAAAAGATACAGCAAAATTAATAATGCACATAGCATCATATGAGAATGACAGACTAGAAATGGTGTAGGAATTGTAGTGAGGGATAGACTTCAGAAAAAAACATGCTGAGACAACAGGAATAAAGAAGAAAGACCATTCCAGGCTTCTATCTCAGAAATTGTTTGATGGTCGCCAATACATGGTTCAGCAAGACATGCAACCACAAGATCACATACAAGAGTGGCCAATACGCAACTCAGGTTCCTAGTAATGAAAGGGCACTGGGGTAGAATCAGTGAATGCAAAGTCATCACAGTGAAACAGTTGACCCACACCATGTTTGCCACAATCAGCTGCAAGCATTGTTCGAGAAGGTTCTATTGTCAACAAAGACCAGGCTGAAGACCTTGACTGCACAAAACTTCAAGGCATAGCTCTCAACCTCTTACTATAAAAATTTCAAACAAAGCCAAAAGTAATGGTGGGACAAAGCCCCCAAAATAGAGACAAACTATAAATATTGCTCTTATAAACTTAGAAAGTTACTAGAATGAAAAGGTCATGTGAAAAATTAAATGTCATTATTTATGGAATTCAATCCTCAGTGATTTCCACAAAAAAAAGAAAAATCACAAATTTTATGAGAAACAGACCAAAAATATGACGCAAAAGATCTGGACATTATGTGAAAATATGGAAAGTTGAGAGTTATGCTCAGGGCTCTACTGCCTCAAGAAGAGGAAATAGGTAGAGCTGAAGAAGAATGACAAACAAAACAATAAGCATGAGGACTAAAGAACAGATATGCAGCTGAGCTAAGTGTGGAAATAGGGGACATAAGAAAAGCTGGTGGTGGAATACAGAACTCCAGGAAGACATCAAAAGAAAGAAGGAGTGCAGAAGGAAGTGGGAGATAGAAAAAGACAGAGACAGACCAGGCTAGGAAGAAATACTGGCTGGCAAATAAAGAGGCAGGCAGAAAAATTGCAGTAATAAACAATAATGAATCAGAGGCACTATCAACTTCTGGAAAATGACTCAGTAGATGGCACAAAGAAAATATCAGGTTGCAAGGCAAAGCCAGAAGGATAAAGATGTTAGTCAGATGCCCTTCACTGGGGATGCCAACAAACAACCCGCTCACCAATCCACAAGACATCAAAGGCAGATGGAAGGAGTACTTCCACAAGCTTCTGTATGAAGGAAACCCCACAGAAGCTATACTGCCCCAAACAAACAAAGTCTATGATGAAAGAAAAGGAGGCACCCACCATAGAAGAAGTAAAAAGAGCACTAAATAAGTCACAAAAAGCAGCATACTCAGATGAGGTCACAGCAGATATGATAAAGATTTTGGGTGAAATAGGGGAGAAATGGCTCCCGAGGGTACTCACAGCAGTAGAGAGAAAGGCATATTCCAGATAATTACTGGAAAATAAGCATACTAGTGCCAGTGTTCAAAAACAAAAGGAGACATTCACAATTGTGGGCAGCACAGAGGTATCAAACTCCTATCATGCTGCCTGAAAGTTCTGGAGAGAGTGTGACTGACAAACGAATACACAGTGTAGTAAAACGTACTATGGGAGATTATCAGTTCAGATTTAGATCAGGTGCAGCACAACTGACCTGATGTTTGCAGTGAGACAGATAGTTGAGAAGAAGCTAGAGATGAGGAAGAAGTCGAACTGGGCATTTCCAGACTTGGAGAAAGTGTATAATAAGTTCCCAAGAAAGCTGACTTGGGCAGTCCTGCAGTCGTTCAAAGTCCCAGAAACATTGGTAAAATTAGTGGAGACTATGAACAAGGACTCAATGACTCAACTATGAACAGTGTTCAGTCTCACAGAGGGGTTCACAGTGGGAGTGGGCTGTGTATCAGGTTTCATCTCTGAGCCCACTGCTGTTCATACTGGTAATGGACTACATTAGCAAACAGGTCAGAGGGAACAGATCAACAAAGTTGCTGTAGGCAGATGATGTGGATTACAGGCAGGCTATGAGCATGAAGTTCAAGAAAGGCTAGGGGAATGTAAAACTGAGGCAACAGAGTACAGATTAGACAGCAATTGCAGAAAATGGAGGAAATCAGAAGAAACTGAGAATTGAGATAGAAGAGAAATATTGGAACAGGTTAACAGCTTCAGGTATTTGGGAGAGGTGGTTGAGGAGAAGGGAAATCTGAATAAGAAGGTCAAAGCCAGAATAAGAGTGGCTACAGCCAACTGGCACAGTGTCAGGGGTACAGTATGACAGAATGACAGAAGAATGCCAAAGAAATGAAAACTCAAGGTATAAAAAACAGTGGTGAGACCCGTACTTCTGTACGGTACAGAAACCTGGGCAGTAAAGGCACAGTATATGAGGAAGCTAGAGCAATGGAGATACCTATGACAGGTGGTAGATGAAGAGTCTCTGACATACCAAAAGGTGTTAAAAGACTATGTGTCCGAAGTCTCCCTTATGGAGTCAGCACTTGAAAGACTACTTCACTAAAATTGCAGGCCATGATATGCACCTATCACAACTACAAGAGAAATTACACAATACTGAAAAGAGACTGTAGAAGAATAATTTTTTGTAAGCCTCCTGGGAGAAGAAAACCCAAATAATGTATGCGCTTTTTGGGAGAACACCTTCAAAATGCCCTTAATTTACACCCAGTAGTGTCCTTGACAATCATGACAGATCACACAGTAGTAAGACTGGCTACTGTCAAGTGAGCCCCATGTCATTTAATCTTTAGGTTTTTGAGCTATATGGGTAAGGAATGTATTCGTAAAGCAGTTAAAGAGGAGGAACCCATCATAGTTAAAATGACATAAGGTTTGCATATTACACATTTTGCTCATACCACTGCTCAGAAAGGAAAAGTCTTTTCTCACATGAGAGGGATGGGTTTCAAAAATGACTTGCCACACATTTTCAATACTCAATGGACCTATGCGTTAAATTTAAGGGCGACAGGCATTTCTCTTCCACATCAGTGAAGGCATTATCTCCTCAAGGACAAACTATTTTCAGAGGATGTGATGAATGAAGCCATTACTGCTGTCACTTTATCCTCTGAAAATCCAGAAGGATATACCAGAGCAAGTGTGGCACTTCTCTGAGCCAGCCAAATGCACAGTTGTTCTTCCTGATGACTGCTCAGCTTTGTGGAGGTTGTGAAGAAGTTACTCGACATAGACTGCCACCCAGTCCATAGAGGTGTCAAAGGTAACCACCAAAGGATACTTTTTTTTAGAAACTGTATTAAGCTTTAATAGGTATGAGGTACTGCAAAATGAAGCTAGTGTAGAGGAAACAGAATCTGAAAAAGTTGATACCTTACAAAGTTCTGATAATCCTAAAAATGAGACTGACCCTTGAAAGAGTAAAACAAGTTATACTGAAGTGCTAAAGGGAAGATAGACACTAAATGAAAATAGCTCAAGATGAGTTAGGTGCAGAGCAAGATATTTTACCATGAACTACATAGTGGTACAAGCTATTAAGGCTTAATCAGCAGTGTATCTGAGCAACCAAATATACATCTAGGAGTATTTCTCTTGGGAGTTCACTGTCAAGAAAAGGGAAAGAGCTGCTTGGCTCTCATGATCTATTTTGGCTCATATGCATAATGGGAAGCAGTTAAGGCATTTGTGTAATATTAGCGATAACAGTAACTTTTTAATGGCATTGTTTATTTACCCATGCTCTTGGATTTTCTCCAGTTGACAAGGGCAAAATGGTGCATACCGCCTTTCTTGACCTGGTCAAAATATTCAACAATACACTTTGGTATTGTAGACAAGTTCACAAAATTAGGTATAAATCCCTAAGCCACCCACTGGATAGCCAGCTGTCTCAAAGACAGAGCCTGAGAATTTAGGATACAGGAGTCTACCTCCACAAAAAGACCAGTCACAAGTAGAGTCCCTCATGGCTCAGTGCTGGAGTCACTCCTTTTTGGCAGCTACTTCTCTGATGTCAAGGCCAACATCAAGGGCTTCTGAATAACCATGTCTGCAGATGACTGCAAACTAGGTGCAGTCATAGAAGCCCCCAAAGTTACAGGTACCCTCCAGGAAAGGCCTGGCACAGACCAATAACCAGTGCCAGTGCCACAGTCTAAAACACAATGACAAGAAATGCATAATAATATGCTTTGGGAATACTGCTACCCATTGAAACTACCATATTGAAAACACACCATTAAGAGTATACCCAGTGTTAAGGGATTTGGAAATCCATGCAGACAGTAACTTGGCTTTTGACCATAATGTGTCTACTGTAGTAAGGAAATCATTCTATACTGCACAACTTATATGCAAGTGTATGGCATATAGGACCAATTGTGTTATCATTCCACTGTACTCAGCCCTCATCATACCACTCAATGAGTACAATGCTCCCTTTGGTATCTACCTAACCAGGCATATGCAGCAACTGGAGCATCTACAGAGGTTTTTCACAAAAAGAATACAGGCAGTAAACAGAATGTCCTATGCAGACTGCCTCAAATCCCTATCCCTGTATTCTCCTACAGACTGCTGAAAGGCAATCTTTGCCTGGCCCAAAAAGCATCATTTGATCATTCTCCAACTGAACTGTTGCACATCTGCAAAGCAAATGTTCATCAAAATTACCTGATTTAGGGACCAAAATCTTGTATGTAACATAAATGAGATATGTTGGAGGGACATGTGTCTCAGAGACTACCCCTTCTCTGGAATACTTTTCCCATTAATATGAAGTAAAGTTCTTCCCCTAACCCAATTCAAGTGTAATTTGAACCACTGGATAGGAAATATATCCCTGGCCTGGCACATAATTATTTATGAAACAGAGGCAGCCTGTGAATGCTTGACCATCCATACCCAAGCCTACATATACCAAACTGAAATAACTTTAGGATATCAACACTTTTCAGATATATTTAGGAAGCGTGGCAAGGCTTAAAAGCCCCCTGGGGTTGTTAGCATAGTAATCACATATTAATTCTCATTTGTGCAGATTTATAAATAATGTACAAGTGTATTTCAGTCAATGTGAGCAATCTTAATTTGTCAGTTAAAAGAAAAAAATTAAAATGCTGTTTTAAGCAACAAAAGACTGATGTGCTATGTCTACAAGAAAGTATGACAGCAATTAGGCATAGTAGAATCTTATGTTCATTTAGAGAAGGGCATAGTCTACACATAATAATCTACACTACTACACCTAGTGCATTGGTAATTGTTAACCTTACCACTGGCTGGAAACAAGGAGTAAAAAAGGTAGTCAACTCAGAAAGAGCCCCATTGACAACCTTCCAAACCAAGAAGAGGTTCTTACCACTGGTACTATACAAGATGTCAGTGATGGCTCCATGTGCTTACTCAAACCCTTTGAGTAAGATGGAGACAGGATGCAATCTCCAAATTGCTATTTTAGCAGGGAATTTTAGCATTATGCTAAATTCCTTTTCCAGCTGTCAAGAGGCATGCAATCACCAAATTGCTATTTTAGCAGGGAATTTTAGCATTATGCTAAATTCCTTTTCCAGCTGCCAAGAGGCATACTGGACTGCACAGTGGTGTAGTGGTTTGCGTTGTCACCTCATAGCATGAGGTTCTCCAGTTCAATTCCTGGCTGGGGTACCTTCTGTGTGGAGTCTGCATGTCCTCCCTGCATTTGTGTGGGTTTCCTCCAGGTGCTCTGGTTTCCGTCCACATTACAAAGACATGCATCTGGAGCATTTCTCTCCAGGCCTCTGCTGAAAATTGGCTTGTTCTAAGTCAGACTTTCCCGGTAAATAAATGTTAAATAAATAAAACATTAAGGCCCCAAAATTTTAAAGATACAGTTTGATATAAAGTCAACATACGGAGGAGTCACATCCTCACACAGAGGAATATGCATTTACTACACCCAATGCTAACAGTTCTAGCAGGCTAGATTACTGACTATCTTCAATGAGCTTAATAAATGAACTACAAGAGAAGAAATAATTTCAACACCTTTAGCAGATCATACGTTAACATACTGTAAATGTTCATTAGAGGAGGAAGAGCACATAACCCCACCTTGAATGTTTTAGGCTATGACTGTACAGAAAACAGATTTAGTGCAACATACAGGTGCAATAATTGAACATTTTCTTCAAACCAAGCAGCAGGTAATTTCCCTGGGAAGATTTGGTGGGACTCTCAAACAGAAATCCTATAACCTTAGCAAGTGTGTACAGAGTCAGATGTTTTCAGACATGGATATTTAGATTAGGAACTTGGAAACAAAGGGAGTAGAAGCACATAGAAATTGTGCTCATTCAAAGTGTGAGGATCAGAAGGCAATACAGAGTCCCAAGCAACTTATTTTTCAACTTAATTGTGAGCTTCTCAGCAATATCCAAGATAGGCCGCTCTTCAAGAATGGATACAGAAATAGGGGTGGGGAATGGGGTAATTATTAGCATACAAGATCAAACTTAGGAGAGATAAAAGTAGAGCATCTCATATTCAGACAAATTATAGATTCCTGACCAAAACCAAAGAAATCTGTGAAGTGTTGGCCAAATATTCTAGGCATTTATATCAAGATACACAAGAATATGGGGAAAATGGGGAGCAAAGTGTAACCATACATACAGCAGGTAAAGTTCACATGGCTCATTGTGTATGTTATTTATTTATTTCCAGTTTGATAACCGGGAAGGTCCACTGGGCCCAAAGGGCCCATTTTCAGAGGTAGGCCGGGGAGAAAAGCTCCATATTAAAAAATAATGCACAATTAAATAAGCAAGCATGGAATTATACATTTGTATAATTTGCATAGAATAATGCAAAAGAGCACATACATATGAAATACACAAAACAATAATCAAATGAGAAGTAGTGGAATGAGGAGGTGCAACAAATAAAATAAGACAGTTACAGGAAAAGAAGAAGAACTAGAGCAAGATTCATTTTTACGTTCAAGGTCAAAGAGCCATTTGCATGTAGAGATGCATATGAGATGCTCTACTTTTATCTCTCCTAAGTGTGATCTTGTATGCTAGTAATTCCAGCAGCTCCCGACACTGGAACACTCTTTAAAGGAACTGGAGATAAGACAGGCAATATTTCAGACACCATCTGGAAAAGCTCCAGGATCTGGTGGTCTTAATGTCGAACTATATAAGGCAATGCAGTATGCTTTGACATCCCCTCTAAAATGGGTTTTTGACTCATTTATCAGGGATGGTAAAATTAATGATTCTTCTACAGTTTCTGTCATTACAGTGACTTCCAAAGTGGGGAAAAACATCAAGAAGGTTTGAAACTTTAGACCAATATACCTGTTAAATGAGGATGTTATGTTATACAGCCATGTCCTGGGATCATGCCTTCAGCTGATAGTTATCCCATCCTTTTCAGGATGTGTTTGTCAAAGGCATTTGAAGTGACCATATCAGAGCTTTGGCAATATAGATGCAAGGTAACAAAAATGTCTCAGAGCCTAATTTAGCTATACTTTGGACATGAAAAAGGCCTTTGGCATTATTATCTGGAAATCTCATTGACACTTTTTGAACCATATGAATATTCCAGCCTCCCTTACCAAAGCAATGTAGACCTTATACTTGCAACCATGTGCCAATCTGCTTAATGGTTCAGTCTTGAACATGTTAGTTGCTGGGGGATTTTCTGTTGGCAAATGAGCCTCTCAACAGGGTAGTAAATGCCACAAATATAGTACAAGGCCAGACCTTACATGAAAGTCAGACCAGTCCAATACTTTTGGGGCATGACTTTGTAGTCCTTTTCTGGAATCCAAACAGAGATGTTCCTAACATAACAGAGCAGAGCAGATGTTCATAGGAGGTTACTAAGTTATTGGTCCTAGGGCCTTTATAAGCCTAGCCATGTTATACCCTTGTTCCCTTATTGACCAGTTTGTATGGTCTATATTTGCAGCACGAGTCTATGATCAGCACCAACTGCCCTTATCCAAGAGGGACATTGGTGACACCCCCGGGGTAAATTTGCTGTCTCCCATCCAGTTGTTTAAGTTACTCCTAAATAGGGTCATTGAGGGGCTCTGTTTTACGTGAACTGGGAGCTTCATCCAGAGGAGTGGCAATCTCTGGGAGACATCTCTCTCTCTAGCATGTCCTGTTAATGTCACAGGCTAGGTTAAGATCCCTAAAGCAAGTGAATATTGTCCCATTTGACTTGCGGATGTGCAGCATTTCCATTAGGGCTGGGTCCAAGATTGCTCTGTAGGCCAGGCACAAGTCACCTCTCAGCAGCCTATAACATACACAGTACAGTGACAGGGCCTTCTGTCTGTCCATGGAGGTCATGTGTTGAAGTCCCTGAATTTTCTCGGTGAGAAACCTGAGGTCTCTCCAGCTGCTGCAAGTGCTGTACTTTATTAGTGGTCTGATGAGGGATGAGTACAGGGGAGTTGTAATATCCTTAGATCTGGATGAGATGCCCTTACTTATGAGATGTGCAATGTAGAAGGCCTTCCTTACCACTGTGGACACATGGTGATCGAAGTTAAGGTTGCCATCAACCTGCTTTTCCAAATCTCCCACCACATGGTTTGAGCTAAGGGGGTACTGTTAATATTGTTATTTGCAGGGACTTCCCCTTTGCCAAAAGGGATGATAACACATTTTTTGTATTAAGTTTATGTCTGTGGCTTTGGCACCAATCATTTGTCTGTGTAAGCCCTTTTTGTAGTATGTCATTGTTGTGGGACTCCATGAATGCACCCAGCTTGCAGTCATCGGCGAACTTGGTAAGCCACAGGCCATCTACTTTCACCTGGACTTCTGAGAAATATATTCCAAACAGTAGAGGACCAGGCACAGATCCTTGTGGTACACCACTGGTAACCAATCTGCTGGTAGAGGTGGAATCCCCAACTTTGACTGCATGCATTCTGCTGGTGAGCCAGTTGGCTACCCATCTAGTGACATATGGGTTTAATTCTCAACTGGGTGAGTTTCTCAATGATGCCCGAGTAGAGAATTGCATCAAAAGCTTTGACAAAGTCAAGATACCCAGTAACTTTTACCTAATGAATTTTTGTTCTTCTCTCAATTAACATATCTGCCCATTATCTACCTAAACTGTCTAAATATATAAATATATTACTATCTCTGCAGTTGGTACCTATGCTATTAAATGCATCTTTGTTGTACTATGCCATGATGTTACTCTTTTTTTAATTAGGCATTGCTACATTCCTTGTAAATAACTTCATGCTAACCAAACTTCTCAAACATTGTTACTGCATTCTCAAAATACTGTACTTTTGCCTTGTATATATTTGTATTGTATATTTCTCTCTGTTTTTGTACATTTAAGTATCTTACAACTTGAATCGTTAGGTTTTTCTTATTTTTTTAATTATCTTCCTGGAGCTTTTCTCCTCGGGTCTCCACTGAAAAAGGGCTTTCTGGGCCCAGTCGGACTAACCCGGGTAGCAGATGTAAAAATAAAATAAAATAGGCTGTATGTACTGTTTTGCCTTAATCCAGGGATTTGGTGACATTCTCGAATAAATCCATGGCAGCATGTGGCTTGAGGTTTAACCTTGCTAGGTATTAAATATCTGCTGCTAATGTAGCAGCTCAAAACCCAAAGGACTACAGTTAAATGTTATGACAGGAGTCATCTCAAACTCATCCAATTATCTAGGAACTTATCTCCATACCAATTTTCTGACCATGCTAAACTTGAATCTAAAGCCAATATGGGCTAATTCACGGAAAAGGTTTTGCATTTCACTGCTTGGTAGGACAGTAACAATAAAACTGTTCCAAGCCCCACTGCTATTTTATGTATTTAGGAATACACCAGTACCACTGAATACTAAATATATAACCAAGATCAGAAGGCTGGCTTCTTAATATATGTGGAATACAGGTAGAAAGAGATTAATCAGCTGTATACACAGCAACAGGCACATCTGGGATTAGGATTTCACTAATGGAAGCTATACGTAATAGCCTTCATGCTAGCCCAATCAATTACAGTTCGGCATCACCAGCCCCCAAATTACAGACAATGACAGAGGCTAGAAATTTAAATAGCAAGAGTGCTCATAATTGTTACAGGACCTTTTTACTTGATCAAGAGGTTGCTGAAGGAATACAGGAGTTAAACAAGTGTATCTAATGCAAACCTAGAGAGGCAATGTTTGTCACTGCACAAGCTAGTTTTTCATTGATCAATTGAGGAAGTTTCAAGTATGGTTTTATACAGAAAATGTCAATTTTAGGTGCCTGCATCTGTACACGACACTGTTAAAAACCAATGTGTGCCTAGCAGCTCACGCATACAAGCCAACTTTATACAGGCACAGAAAGTGACTGAACTCACAAAACAGCCTTGTGGCCAATCAGAGGGCAACACTCAAACTTCAGCTCAGAACAGAACCAGCTACCACCCCCACCACTACAGCACAGCCTGAACATCCTTAATTTTAAAATCACAAAGACAAAGCCCAATGGTGAGGAACTAAACTACAAACTAATTAAACCAGCAAACACTTTAAAAATGTCTCATCAGTGCAGTAGCTGGCAATGAGGTCAGAGAAATGCAAAAGGCACTTTACAATGATAAAGGGAAGCAAAGTATAATAAATATACAAACATATAGTAGACACACAGCCAAAATAAGTTATACAAGTGCAAGAATGACAAGAAGTACTTAATCTGTGCTTGGAGCGCAGTGGATTCAAGCCAGACCCTCTGAAAACAGCAGCATGTTTTTTTTTTAAGTTCTGTTGAAATATGTTCTACTATACGGAGTACCTCTGAGAATACTTTCATAACCTCTCCATCAGAGGACAGACTGCAGGGCTCTGGGGTATGGGAGGCTTTTAAGGGCAACTGCCAAATTCACTCTATCACTCTGTGGAGGTTTCTGCCCACAAAGGCAACTCACATGGGGATCATAAAATATGGTTGACTTTCTTTGGGACAAGGGGACACCATATCTGGGTTTTCCCATGCTATCCTAGAAGCATCTTTTAAAAATGTCCATAAGGAGGGTCAACCCAGGACGACTGCCGCATTGACTTTTAGATCTTCTGACATCGCCACTGATGAAAGGGTAAATGGTCAGTAGGCCAGCTCCAACACTGACACACGAGTTCAAGATCCTCCCTAAATAAGGGGTCCCAGAAAAGGAGGCCAGGAAGTTTTCCACCTCCTTCTCATCCAAGTCCTCCACAGAAGATTCCTCAGGAGAGCAACATAATTAATTTTGCATAAATATTTATCGGGACACCTTACAGGAACAGACTCAGAGAAGAATGAGGCCATTTTGAAGGAGGAATTTTGAGGGTAGGCTTCTCAAAGCCCAAGGCTCTCTGGCTTGTTGCAAATGTATGAGAGGTCAGAAGGCCCTATCCTGAGCAACAGAAATGTCTGCTACAAACATTTGTTCCAGCAAGGCAAATGGTGCAGAAAGATGAGCCAAAGAGTATTACTGAGTGGATTCTGTAAGGGCTGACAGACTCCAGAAGCTGTAGAGTCAACATCAAATGCATTAAAGCCAAACAACCTGATGAAGTTGTAAAGGTCATCACTGGCACAGTCATTAACCTTATCAGAACTGGTGGCACCCACATCACCAGGGCCAAGATTGCCAAAGACAATTGAATTTTGGCAAACCTGGTGGTTGACAGTAGGAAACAAAGGCAATTCAGAAGGATCGAGTCAGGTCTGGTATCCCACCTGTGACCCAGATGTTGACAGAATTAAGTACAAAGGATTAGTCCAGATAAAAATCACTTGCTAGCTTATCTAGTAGACTCCCTCGCTCTCTCTGATGCCCTCCCTGCGGGAGGAATAAAGATGCATTGTTGAAATTTCAAGTAGCTCATTTAGTTAAGTAGCTAGATGGATGAGTTCTTTTTCCAAATCCTTGCTTACCCAATGTCCACAACAGATGAAGATTTGGGGGACTGAGGCTGTGTCTGACTACTACTCACTATGAGTTACTGGCACATACCCCTCACACCCGCAGTGAGACAAGAGTTCAGTTTCTGTTACCCTGTTTGGGACATATGATAACCAATAAGGCCCAGGGGACGAAAAATGCCCCAGCAACTTTCCAGAGGCTGGTAGACTGCATTCTGGCAGGAGATGGAGACCATTATTGCCAACATAGACACTATTGATATTTACCGTTAGTTTTGTCAGGAACTTGTTCATGCAGAGCAGACTGAAAAGACAGGATTAACCATTTAGTGAAATAAATGTCAGATAGAAATTGCAGAATTATCTTAACATTGATTACTTAAAAGTTGGTAAGGGATGTGTATACACACACACACACACACACACACACACACACACACACACACACACACACACACACACACACGTGTACATGTGTGTATATGCATGTGTATTTGTGGAAATGCATGTGTGTGTCTGTAAGCCCATGCACATGCGTGGGTGAGCACATATGTACACACACACACACACACACATTTGTATGCACAAAATAATTCTGGCCAAGTTTAATTTATTCTTTGTAAGGCTTTACTTAAAGGAAGTCAGCTTAGTTTGAAAGGAGTGGAATCTTGCATAGCCAGTGATTTTTACCTCTGATGTGCAAGCTATGTAGTGTGGAACTTATCTATGTGTGGTAGATGAGATGCATATAAACAGATGCTAGCACTATAACAGATGAAATTGGATTTGCTCTTAATTACTGAAAGCTGGTTTTCAGAAAAAAATCCTCTATTGAATTTACCAGGATATACGGCTCATCATTATGTTAGGGTTGGCAAGAAGGGAGGTGGTGTATGCATTTATGCAAACATGACATTTGTCTCCAACGTGACAGGTCAACCAGTATATTTTGAGATTATGACTGCTAGTATATTGATAATAGAAATGTCAAGGTATGTCTGTTTTACAGACCCTCAGGTCTGAGTTAAAGAAAATTGTGATTTTAGTAAAACTATTATTACAAAGGTATGTCTGTTTTACAGACCCTCAGGTCCGAGTTAAAGAAAATTGTGATTTTAGTAAAAATATTATTACAAAGTTTGAGAATAATTAAGATTTAATAGTTGATGATCTTAATGTTCCAAACATTAATTGGAAAAGTACCTGTGATGGCACAGGTATGAAAGAGGAGTTGTATGGAATTTGGTTAGCAACAACTAGTCAAAGACCTTACAAGGGATAAAATATACTGGATGTAGTATGAGCAAGGAAAAGTATTAACAAAATAAAATGGAGTCTTGTTCCTGGGTTATTAGGGTCAGACCACTGTGGTGCACAATGGAATTTAAAATTAAGTGGGACTTATTTAAATATAAAAAAGAAGTCTGTAAAATACTAATTTCATGTAACTGATTTTTCAAAGATGATTACTGATGTGAATAATTGGATTGTGAGTCATAAAAGTATTGATATTGCTTGGGAACATTTTTTTTATTCACCAATTGATAGTGAAACATGTTCTTTATTGCTTTCAATACAGCCAGAGTTTTTAAAACATCTTGGTGGAATTATGAACTAGATAGATTTAATAAAAGAAAAAAGTTTCTATGGAAAAATATTTCCAAATGAAAGTAATAAGGCTAGGTACAAGAATAATGGAACCAAATGTAGGAGACTTTTGAGGAAGACCAGAAGAAATTATGAGATAAAATTGGTAAAATGTATTCTTGGTAATAACAAGGCTTTTTATAAACATCTTAATCACTTTAGAGACAGGAAGACTGATGCCAATCAACATCTTCTTTCGACTGTTCCCGTTAGGGGTCGCCACAGCAGCTGTTTCCATTTCTTTCCGTCCTCTGCATCTTGCTCTATCACACCAACCACCTGTCTGTCCTCTCTCACCACATCCATAAACCTTCTCTTAGGCCTTCCTCTTTTCCTGTTACCTGGTAGCTTCATCCTTAGCATCTTTTTCCCAATATATTCAGCATCCTTCCTCAGCACATGTCCAAACCAACTGATGCCAATATTGTTTATAATAATGAAATAATTACAGATGTAGGTTATTTGGTTGATCTAGTTTTGGCTACAACAGTTGTCTCTATACAAGTAACTCTGTAAAAAATGAGTTTTTGTTTAATTGGGATGGAGATTGTCTTAATTTATTTGGGCATATTAACACTAAAGAGTTCAGAAAAGTTAATTCTCCTTCTGCAGCGGGTCCTGATGGGATCAATGGATATTTTCTTAAGTCTTTTTTCAAAATTCTTATGACTTGTCTAAATGTATTTTGTCAAAGAACTTTAGAAACAGGTTGTGTGTCCAGACAATGGAAAGAGTCGTGAATTGTTCCAGTACCAAAGGGAGGTGAAACTACATATGTTGAGAATTACAGACCCATTAGTCTGACAAGTATACTGAGAATATGTTGTGAGCAGGTCATCAGTAAATATTTATTTATTATTATGTATTTATTTTACATTTGTTTACTGTGATAGTCCGACTGGATACATGTCCATTTTCAGCGGAGGTCCGGGGAGAAAAACTCCAAAAAACACATTCAAAAAACTGTTACATTTTTACAGTTTAAAAACACAAAATAAAAAGATTTGTACACAGATATAAACAAACAACAAACAGATATACAGAAACAAATTATTACATTTTAACTCAGATGGAAAATTCTAGACAGTCTTTTTAAGAATGATAGGTTATTGAATGCCTAGTAGGCTGACCTGGTAGTAGATCCAAGGAGATCATAGGATATACAAGTTAAGAAACAAAGAATGATAGGTTATTGAATGCCTAGTAGCCTGACCTGGTAGTAGATCAAATGAGATCATAGGATATACAAAAAAAATTGTAGGCAGAATATACATTAGGTTCATGTATCAATATAACACAACATGGATTTACCCAGGGGAGATAGTTTAGGAGAAATTTATTATCACTTTATCAACCACTATGGGAAAAAATGGACAATGGGTTATCTATTTGGATATGACACTATCAATTTATTATCACTTTATCAACCACTATGAGAAGCATTGGACAATGGGTTATCTATTAGGATTTGACACTGAGTCATGACACAGTGATATTCCAAATGTTACAACTCAATCTGAATCACTATGTGATAAAGTGGATTAAGAACCGGTTACGTTTTAGAACTAGTAGAGTTTGCTTGGACAATACTTGAAGTCTAAAAAAAGTTTCTGTAGTACCTCAGTGCTCTGTGTTAGAGCAAGTTTTATTTGGACTTTTCATGACATTGTTTCCTATAGCTCATATGATCTGGGTTAGTAAGTAAGCTGATGACTCTAAGATACAGTCAACTGGTACTACAGCTAAGGATCACAGTAAAGTCCAGGGATGCTTGGATGAACTGTACAAGTGTTCATTTGTCAATAATATGGAATTTAATATAAAAAAGTGTGTTCTTCATTTAAGTTCTAGCCTTATGCATTGAATAACATTACTTTGGACGCAGTGTTATGTTAAGGATTTGGGAATTAAAGTCAATCCTGATTTTAATTTTTATTTACATCCTATGAATATTATTAAAGCATGGATCGTGCTATCCCAAACAGAAGCAAGACGCTATCCTCCAAAAAAGGAAGCCAATCTGGTGGTCCCCTGCCATAAACAAACTGTACAACAGAAGGAAGAAACTGTTGCAAAAGAGAGTAAAATCCCATGAGTGGAGGTGCTCCCTGGTCAGCCTCAGTAAGAAGCTGAGATCCCTTATAAGATCCTCCAAAGCTAGCTACGAAAACAAAATCGCCACTAAATCCAAGGACAACTACAAAGCATTCTATAGCTATGTCAAGAATCTAGATAGCAACACCCAGATCTGCTCTGCGTTACAGCACAAAGGCATGAAAATTACAGACCCAACCGATATTGCCAACATCCTGGCAGATGCTAACTTTACCCCACTCTCACCCCCTAAAGGGCATATATCTATATAGGAAGGAGGTTTCCGACTCAGCAAGCTCCTCGTGGTCCTGCAGAGTGGTGCTAGCAGCAGAGAGACGAAAAAAAAGAGTGACTGCTACCAGATTTTAAGTACCTTTTACTGCCTTTACCTTTGCGACTGTCTATTCTCGCCGAAAAGCGAATAATAACTGCTCTTTTGCTAGATTTAAGGTTGTTTTTGCTTTTGTTTAATACCTGCACTTTAAAGATGGTCTCATTGTTGATTTAACTGTTGAGGCTGCTCACTCAAGTGCGCTAGCCTGTGTAAAGTATTTTCTGTGCATTTTCTGTTGCCTGTTGAAAAGGAAAAAAACAAAAAAAAATCCTTGTTTTCCTACCTATCCTGAGCTAGAATAGTCCCTAATACAGGTATTGCTTTCCTGTGTTGCCCATTTCCTTACTTGGATAGAAGGAAGCTTCTTTGTTCACCAGTGGGAGTGGGGAGCTTTGAGCAGCCTATCTGTCCCTGGAGGAGTGATTTCAGCACAAGATCTTGTTGTTTATTGGCTGTTTTGGGCTAATTCCTAGCTCTTTCAAGCCCCCTGTTTAAAAACCTGCTTTAGTGCGATTTTGCGCATAGCGCAGCATCGGGCAGAGTCACCTAAACAGGTTTAAACTATTACCGGCTCCACAAAGTCTGCTCTTCACTTTTTCCCTTGGAACTGATCTGTATCTCAAAAGAAGTACTCTATTCTCACTTTATAGCCTCTCACTTGCACTTAGAAGAAATTTAAAGCACTAAATCCTCTCTTATACTCTTCTAAATACATAACTGATCCTCCTAATCAGTCAAAAGTAGAAATCATAAATATCCTGACATGTCCAAAGGTCAGTATCATGTGTACTCTCCAGTCCAGCAGGTAAATATGGGAATCTTAAGGCAGTGTTACAACTGCCTTATGTACACAGGACAACCCTCTTCTCCTCCCAACAAGCTCAAATATATGTGAGAGATGCAACTATATTGCCAAACTGGAGGCTGAGCTCTCTCGACCAATGACTAGCACAGTCAATCAGGAGAAGACAGTAACTGCACACGGCACAAATCTAGTCTCACAGACTCACATAGACCTATAGAAACAACAAACCAAACACAAACACACAAAAACAAACGCGGAGGCTCTAAATAAAAATCTGCCTGAGCAGCAGAGACCTGCAAAGCAGACACCAAAATAACGGCGACCCCACAAAAATACCCACGTATCACATAGTCCACAAAGTCAGTGTGCCACACAGTCATAGCCCATAAGGCTAAACAACATACCAAATACACTTGTAATAGGTGACTCTATAGTCAGACACACTGACGTCCCACTCAGCAGGCTGAACAAGGAGAAGGTCACTTTAAGTTGTCTGTCGGGTGCCAGGATACGCCACATAACACATGCATTCAGGTCACTCCAAAGCAAGTACAAATATGACTCCGTCATTGTCCATGCTGGTGTGAATGACCTGAGACGTACCTCCCTGGACTACATGAAAAGAGACAGAGGAGCTCTCTGATCATGTAGCCCAGGCTGGTATGACCCTGACCTTGAGTAGCATCTTACCCTCACCAAGAATGATGCCACAGTATAAAGATAAAATGATAAGTTTTAACAATTGGTTAAAATATTGGTGTCATTCAAGGGGGATCCAGTGTCTGTCAGCCTGGGATGACATGCTCGACAAGCCATGCTGCTTCGCTAGGGACAGCTTGCACCTGTCACTCCTGGGCTTTCGAATATTGGCTAAGGCTCTTGCCACCCCCACAGTGCCTTTTTTAGGCAAGGCTTAAAAGACAAACCCACCTCCATAGACAATACAGGGAAAAAGAAACTAAGGGTAATGCTGCTCAACACCAGAAGTCTAAACCTCAAAATGCACGCAGTCGAGACTCTCCTCAGTATGGAGAACATTGATGTCTGCGCAGTAACAGAGACCTGGTTCAAGGCTCCCAAAAGCACCCCAGCACTACCAGGTTATACTTCATACCATGCTTTTCAGCCACAAAACTCGGACCGAACCACAAAAGGAGGGGGAGTATCCATATACATCAAAAATACTCACACCTCCAGGTTAGTAGCACTGCACGAAGCAACGGAAACCATTCATGTGCAACTAACAGTGGGCAAAACTGCCTTTCAGTTTATAGCCTGCTACAGACCACCCTCCCAAACTCAGGAACCCCACTCGGCCTTCCTGAAAACACTGGAGAACATGAAGGTCTCTCCAAACACCATCATACTGGGTGACTTCAACTACCCACACATTGACTGGGTTAACTACTCAAGCACTCACACCCTCGCCCAATGGTTCCTAGAATTTATAAACTCAAATGCTATGGAACAACTGGTCACCACCCCCACAAGAGGGGAAAACATACTGGATCTGGTCATCACAAACATAGGGACTCTATGTTCCACACCAGAGGTATAACCCTCATTGGTAAGGTCAGACCACAAATTAATCTCACTGGACATCCATATCCCATCCCCACCCCCAGCCAAGGTAACCACGGTGAAGAACTTCTCAAAAGCAAACTTCACACTTCTCAAAACTGAGGTGGTATCCTTCAAAGCCCCTGCGCCAGTGGAAAACAAGGCTCAAACTGCAGAATCCTTCACAAACGCATTCTATGGACACCTACAGAAATGTATGGATCGTGCCATCCCAAATAAAACCAATTCTCACTCCTCCAAAGGCAGGAGACCTGTCTGGTGGACCCTGGCCATAAATAAGCTATACAACAAAAGAGGAAGCTACTACATGATAAAGTAAAATCCCAAAAAGGGAAGGCATCTCTGATCAGTACTAGCAAGAAGCTACGATCCCTCATAAAATCATCTAAGGCCAGCTTCGAAAGAAAAATTGCACAAGATACTAAGGACAACCACAAGGCCTTCTTTAGTTATGTCAGGAACCTGGGCGGCAACTCCCAGATATGCTCCGAGTTAGTGCAAAATGACAAAAAATACACTGAACCAACAGACATTGCCAACATCCTGGCAGACAGATTCAGTGCAAATTTCTCCCCCCAAAAGAGCAAATCTCCATCCCAATAGAGTGTAACCTCCCAGACATCACAGATAATCAGGTGAGAGCTGCCCTCTCCAAAGCAAAAAACACAGCATCAGTGAGACTGGACGGTGTCCCGAGATGCATCTTATACGAGCTAAAAGATGAACTTAACTCTCACATTAAGTTCCTGTTCAAGCTCAGCCTTACCACAGGATATGTACCCAAGGAATGGCACACAGCAATGGTGGTCCCGCTCCACAAGGGAGGTGCCACAACGGACCCCGGAAACTATCGCCCTATAAGCCTGACTAGCCTGGTCTGCAAAGCTATGGAGTGTATCATGGAACTCATAAACAATGACATCGGAAACCTTGAGACACTGGATCCTACCCAGTTCGGCTTTGTTAAAGGCAGGACTTGTCTCTTGAACCTGGCCGACTTCTTTGAAACAGTTACCAGGGCCACAGATGAAGAGAAAGTAGTCCACACAGCCTACCTGGACCTCACAAAAGCCTTCGACACAATACCCCACTCAGGTATCATAAATAAGCTCACTAGCTTAAATATCAACCCCTGTGTCACAAGATGGGTTGCAAACTGGCTCAGGGATAGAACTCACATGGTCAGAATTGCAGGTGCCTGGTCAGACTCTAAACCAGTTACAAGTGGAGTTCCACAAGGTTCAGTTCTGGGACCTCTCTTGTTCGGCATTTATTTCTCTGAGGTACAGGAAACACGGGAGGACTATGGCTGACCAAGTTCACAGATGACTGCAAAATGGGTGCCATAATAGACTCTCCGGCTGACACAAGTATACTCCAAAAGGGTCTCACAGAGACAGATAACTGGTGCCAAAGTCATGGCCTGAAGCTAAATGCTAAAAAAATGCATAGTCATCCCCTTTGGGAAAAACAAAGTGCCCACAGACTACCACATAGGAGGTAATACATTAAGTACGGAGGAACTAATTAGGGATTTGGGGACCCAAATAGATAGTAATCTAATCACGTTGCCAAAGTGGTTAGAAAGACCTTCTATATAGCCCACCTCATCATGAAAGGTTTCACATCTAGATCAAGAGTGGTCTTTGTGCCACTCTATTCATCACTCATCAGGCCCATAATTGAATTCAATGCCCCATCTGGGATGTACCTCACCAGACACCTGCAGCAACTGGAAAGACACAAAAGGTACCTCACCAAGAGGATAAAGGGACTCAAACAGATGCCCTATGCAATTAGGCTAAAGAAACTCCAGCTCTACTCAGTTGCTTACCTCCTACTCAGAGGCGATCTGTGCCTGACATATAAAGCCATGTCCAACCCAGAATTAATGGACATGCTCCACATCAAGAAATCCAAATCCCTTAGAGCTACATGTTCTGGAGACTTAAACCTGAGCACAGAAATAAAGAGGACATGCTGGAGGGACACATTCATATCCCAGAGACTCCCATCACTCTGGAACAAAATCCCAGTCCAGGTTAGGCAGAGCCCCTCACTGACCCTCTTCAAGAGAAATCTTGACGAGTGGATGGGAGATCATAAGTATAACCCCGGGATCTCTTCTGGGTCCCTGCTACACAGAGGCACAATAAACTAACCGTAAAGGGACTATATTCTGTGACCTACTATTCATAGGCACAGTCTACAAATCTAAAAGGGTGGCGAAAGCCAAACACACTCTGGCTAGGCTTATAAATGCCCTAGGGCAGATTGCATTCTGAGTCCCTGTAATCACAACTACACAGGTAAAAGCTGCACTCTCTAAAGCCAAAAACACAGCATCCATGGGACAGGACAACATCCCAGGCTGAGTTTTACACATACTTCAGAACGAACTGGCTCCCCACTTAAGCATCATGTTCAATAATAGCCTTGCATCAGTCTTTGTGCCCACTGAATGGCGCACAGCAACAGTTATCCCACTCCACAAAGAGGGAGCCACCACTGATCCTGGGAACTATCGACACATTAGCCTGACGAGCCTGGTCTGCAAGGCCATGGAACGTATCATCATGGAACTCATAACCAAAGACATTGGTAACCTCCAAACTCTGGATCCCACCCAGTTTGGGTTTGTGAAAGGCAGATCATGCCTCCTGAACCTGATCGACTTCTTTGAGGCAGTCACCAAAGCCGTGGATGAGGGTAAGGTGGTTCACACAGCCTATCTTGACCTCGCCAAGGCTTTCGACACCATTCCCCATTCTGGAATTATAGTTAAACTCACTAAACTAGGTATAAATCCCTACGTCACAAGATGGGTTGCCACACTGTAAAAGTTGCAGACTCCAAATCTGACTTCAAACCAGTGACAAGTGGAGTACCACAGGGTTCAGTCCTAGTACCTCTCCTGTTTGGTATCTACTTCTCTGAAATACAGGCTAACACAGAAGGCCTCTGGCTAACGAAGTTCGCAGATGACTGCAAACTAGGAGCCATAGTCAAGTCCCCAAATGATGTGGACATCCTACAGAAAGGCCTCACGGAGACAGATGCCTGGCGTCAGAGCCATGGCCTCAAGCTCAATGCCAAAAAGTGCAGTGTCAACCCCTTTGGTAAAAACTCTGTACCCATGAACTACCACATAGGCAGCAATCTACTTAACACCGAATGCATGAGAAGACCTTGGGACTCAGGTGGACGGTAGTCTCTCCTTTGATAAGCACATCGCCACAGTAGTCAGGAAGTCCTTGTACATGGCACACCTCATCATAAAAGGGATCCAGGAAAAAAAAAAAAAAAAGAGGTCACTGTTCCCCTCTACTTGTCACTCATTAGACCCATTATAGAGTACAACACCCCTTTTGGAATGTACCTCACAAGACATCTGCAGCAGCTGGAAAGGCCACAGAAATACCTCACAAAGAGGATTACTGGCCTCAAACAAATGCCATACACTGACCACCTCAAAAAACTCCAGCTTTACTCCGTAGCATATTGCCTACTCCAAGGTGATCTTTGCCTAACATATAAAGCTATGTCAAACCCAGAGCTGTTGGACATGCTACACCTACAGAAATCACTCTGAGCTACACGCTCTAGGGACCTAAACCTTGTCACCACAATACACAGGACACGCTGGAGGAATAGATTCCTGTCCCAGAGACTTCCTATACTCTGGAACAAGCTACCCATCTATGTCAAGAAAAGTTCTTCATTAGCACTCTTCAAGAAAAATCTTGATGAGTGGATGGGAAATAGGAAATACACCCCGGGGATAACTTATGTGTCTCTGCTGGACAGTGGCACAGGAAAATAACTTTCTTGGGTGGCGTAAGCTATGGAACCTTGCTGGCTAGGCTTACATAGGCCTTTGGGCCGATTGCCTAGTACCTACCTATGAACCTATAAGCAATCTGGAGATTAAGAATATTTTGAGAGCTTTTGTATTAGGGCTTGGGAAATTTTGGTCCCACGATTTAAAACCATGTAAGACCTGTGATAGAATATGCTAGGAATGTTTATACGTTTACTTTGTTACCGATTGGAAAGGACACAGAAATTTTAAACCCCACAGATAACAAGGTTTGAGGAGGAAGACATATAAAGACAGAATAAAGAAATTTCCCTAAATCTAAATAAGATACAGATTATTTAGGGATGATTTAATCTTTATGAATATATGTGTTTTAACTCTGAAAGCTTGGGAGTAAGTTTGAGTATAACAAAAGAGTATAACAAAAACTATCACAAGAAAGGAACTGGAATAGAGATTATTTGTTTGTAATCCCCGAATGTAAAAGTGGAGTTTTGGACAATCCTTTGTATTTTGCAGCTGCTTGCTGGCGAAACTTTCTGCCTCTTATAATCAGAAAAATGGATACAATTTGTATATTTAAAAAAAAGTATTCTACGAGTATCTGGGTGATAGGCTCCTTGAAGGTCTACTAGACCAGCAGTCTGAAGTACAGAACAGTGAACGTATCACCTAAGGCCGTAGAGCACATTTACCATAAATCATTAAGGCCCTTTTTATTTTAATTTATATCAGGGCTGGCAGTCAGACCTAATACTGCTGGTTTTAATTGAACAATCAAATATTGACAGAAGAGTGCAGGAGTTAAAGCCCTGTCTGTGACATGTTAATCAGTGGTATTAGGTGGTTGATAAGCCTTTGTTACATATTAACTGGTGGCAGTGGGTGGGATTTATACATGTCCGTCACACAAACAAAAAAAGAGTTTGAAGCTCCAGAGAGGCAAGAATCCTTGCAGGAACTCAAAAAAATGATGTGCACCAGGAAACCAAGTGCAAGGCTTCTGTAAAAAAAATGGACACGAGTTTGACTAAAAAAAGTCACTGCGCACCTGCACAGAACTCTTAAAAATCATGTAAGCTTGCTATTGTGATTACTTTGCCTCTACCTGAAGTATCACCATTCCTTGAATGAGAGCTTCTCCTTCTAAGCAGTTTGTAAACAACGTGCAGACATCACCGCTTTTGCCCTGTCAAGCCATGTATGGATTAACTGACGATCAACGAACATACTACTAACCATATGTGACAAGAGAAGTCAATAAAATTTAGTTTCATCACTAACTGGACATAAAGCATCGTATGGTGCGTGTTTATCTATATCCACGACCTTACAACACAAACGTTAAAGCCTAGTTCAACTTCTTACTAAAATACGAATACCACCGCATCATAGAGCGGCTTTAGTCTAGTTACAGCATCCAAATATACCAGTCAATCAAACCTAACAATTAATTAACGAAATATAACTTTAAATGGCAAAAGAAAACACTTCAGCTGCATCAAGTTAAAGTCAAGCATCCTTACAGCTGCACTACACCGATCTGTGACAACATAATAAACAGCGAATATTCTTAAGCCAAGTGGTGAAATGTCATTTTCACTACTGGCAACATTACAACTAGCACCCGCAACAAACAACCACATATTACGATTTCTTCAATCCATTTTACTTCGTGTACATTACATTTAAAAAGCGCACTAATTACGCCACATGTCACATACCTTTTCCTCTTTACAAATGTAGAATGTGTCTGATCCGTTATGGTAGTAGAAACAACACTGCAAGAAATATCACATCATTTCAACACCTGACCCCAGTCTTCATTCATTTCACATCTGGAGAATTTTCCCTCCCTCACAATCATTCACTCTTTAAATGAACAGTGAATTTTAAGCCACTCATTTCCCTAACTACAAGGCGTCGGAGTTGGTTGCTATAGGGTAGTAACCAGCTTCCGTATAAGAACATGACTTAGGCGTGTTTACGTCACACAACTTCGCCGCTTAGACGTAGTTAGCGGCTAAGATTTTGTAAGGGTAGTTGCATACTCCCCTCTCAGCTGTCCAGAGTTTAAAATTCGGGTCCAAGCTATAGTTAGCTACAGTAACGCCCATTTTACTACGTCACTCACATCCCCACCCACAGTGCTAATTTGCTTTTAAACATCCTGTATAAGTTCGGCTGCAATACTGCTTTGGCTCCCAGTGTCAACTACATTTTATTTATATGTTCCTATCAGGTTGCTAAATACACTTACAACTTTGCTGCATGTTTCCTCACATCGCCTTTCCAGAGTTAATCAGGTTTAAAACAAGCAAAACGGCTGTTTTCTCCTCGTATAAAATTTTATTATGTAAGCGCTTTCGTTTGAATCAATTTCCAAACTTAAACGGATTCAAACGAAACCTTACATAATAAAATTTTATACGAGGAGAAAACAGCCGTTTTGCTTGTTTGTTAATCATGTTTAAGCTGGCCAGTTTGTGAAGTATTGCTATTTTCTTTGGTTGGGTAGCTGTCTTTTTGATTAATTATTTTCGTATTTATGTGCCCATGCATTATCACTGTGCACGCAGTTTCACAAATGCCCTCTTCTCTGAATGGTCCCGTTCTACTGTTTGGGTTAAATTCAGAATCTTTCATACCTCATAATCTGTCCTTTTTTGCTGTTTTCCCGCAACTCCCACCAGCCAGCATTGCGTTAGACATGGTCCGGACTTCTTGCTCTAAAATGCTCAGAGGACCTGTTGGTAATCTGGAGCAACTCTGCCTTATAAAAAAACGAACCAAGAAGCAACCAGATGCAAAGAACAACGAGCACAGTATCCACCAACAGATTTATTGAAAACTCAAATCTCGGACGTCTCAACTCTGCCTTATACTTGCCTTATGAAGCATGCATGCACAATCGTTACACCTAGCAATACGTTTAGAAATTAAGCACATTAATTAGGCTCCAGTGTTTCAGTAGTACTTACCAACTGCACCTGCTGCTAAAAGTTTACTTTTTAGAACGATTGTTCATTGTGGTTAATTTCTATAGTAACCAGAATGAACACGCGTTCTAAAAAAGCAAACTGAATGCACACATCTTATTTCTTCTCGTTGTCATACCTCTTAGTCTCTTAGTACAAGAAATCTGGACAAAGACCGACAACATGGGTGGGGGTAATGGCTCAATAAATAAGACGTATTTTAAATATTGCTGTTATAAACTTAGAAAGTTGGTAGAATAACAGCAGTTGTTTTAAGTGCGTTTTCTGAAGGATTTTGAAGTCTGAAAAGTACAAGGGATTGTGGATTGAACATTATGGTAACCTTTTTGATATGAATTGCAGCACCATGTCTCTTTTGCCCTGTATCCCCCCAACTGCCAGCATTACTTTATGGTTACTCCAAACTTTTTGCTGTAAGGCTCAAAGGCATGTTGGTAAGCAGGAGGAACTCTGCGAGATACTTGCAATATGAGACATGCCTTCCTGGGTCTAATGCATGATCGTTACACTTTCTATATTTTGCAGAAATGAGCTACAATCAATTAACAGCTGTAATAGGAAGGAACACCTATTAAGTGCTTGTCAACTGCTACTGCCAGTAAAAAATTATTTTTTACGACGCTCGTTCATTGTGGATCGTTTCTATAACAACCACAATGACCGAGCGCTCTTTAAAAGGAAATTTTTATCGGATGGATCAGTTGGCAAACAATTAATAGTGAAGCATCTGCTCCTATTTTTGCTGTTTCGTCTTTGTTACATCTTTTTTTTCACATTAGATGGCATGGGCATGACACTCCTTTTTAAAGATGTTAGACTTGATAAAACAACAAATATATGCTGCAATGTTACTGTATTGAAATGGGAAGACATACAAAACGGTAGATTCTTCCGGGTTAAACTACCAACATTTTTCTTTTTTGCTAGTGAAAAACAGCATGGGAGATGCAGCTGGATGTTGCAGTTAGGTGACCTGTACAACGATCCTGAGCTGCTTCGTCGAATGCCTCTCCAATGTAGTGAGATAAGTTAGCCTGTTAGAACTTCACTCAAAGTATAATACACTGGTGTAGGATGAAGGAGTTCTGGCTAGCAGGTTATACTGTGTTTTGGTGTGGGAGTCCTATAGTGTAACAGGTAACTTCTTTCTAACTGACAGAGGAACCTTAGTGAAGTGGGGGACTGTAGTCTGTCAAAGTGGTCACCCACTCAACTTTTTTTATTTTCATTACCGTGCTAAATTAAAAAAAAAAAAAACACTCCAATGATTTATGTCATTATCGAAATCCTTATGAGGCACCATGTACATAATGAAGTGCCCCCTCCAAAAAACACATTGTCTGATAGTTGGATTTGATTCAGGCAGCATATTTGTAGAAATAAAGAACCAAACTCCAATACAGGAATTCACTTGAAACAAAAAAAGAACGTCAACCACAGTGCAGTTGGAGTCAGCAATAAGGCACAAACCAGGAACTGAAGCAAATAAGTTTAATCCAAAAAAACGCACCGACTGAGCACTTTCACCAGTAAACTGGCTTCTTCAGAGTCATATACAACACACCCAGCTGTATTCCTCTTAAATACCACATCCACTGCTTCAATTATCCCATTATTCAATTACTCAACAATTCATGATGCAACCATTTCATAACCACAAGGTTATACAAATATTTAAAATGTCCTAATATAACATATACTCAAAATTCATTAATCAAACACAGTAAGGTTGATACAAAATATACATTAAAAATAAAAAACTGAAAATATTATCACCTAAAAGATTTTGGGTATGCAATTGTTGTACGAGGAACTGTGTGTACATCGCTTCTTGTATGTCATGTGAAGCATTTTATGTTGGCATGACTACAAGGAGTTTGAAAGAAAGGATTAGAGAGCATTGCAGCTCTATTAAAAGGAAGGACGAACATAATGCCCTTTACTTGCATTCGAGGGGTTGTATTGAATTTAAGAAATTTCTATTTTTTATAGTCGACAAAGCCAAATCCAATGATTATTGCGACATTAACAACTTTGTAGCACTACGTGAAATGGAGTGGCAGGTCAGATTGAATGCCACGAAATTTCCAGGGCTTAATGAAAGCATTTCATTAAAACCTTTATTGAAGTACAGGGCCAACTTCATTTGACTTTTTGAATTTGTTTCTGTCTGTTCCATTTTACTTGATTTATTTTTAGTGACATTCCAATTTAAGATTGAGTAGATACATTACATTACATAGGATGAAATATGTACCACACTTGTTGTTACTGGGATGGTCAGCATTACACATACATAGTTCATAGGTGCATTTTAAAAGTGTATAAAAACATACAAAAATCTTTTAAGTGATAATATTTTCAGTTTTTTATTTTTAATGTA
>NC_056726.1:507977483-508014983 GCF_019279795.1 Protopterus annectens | reverse complement strand
TTTTTTTGTCTATTGTAATTCCTGTGATTTCTGCTGTTTGCTGATGTCCTCACCCCAATTGCAGATAAGTACCCAATTGGGGTTTTTGTTCTTTATTTCATATTTTGTGATGTTTGCGGGGTTAATGTCATTCAGAAAGGGCTAATGCCAATGTGGGAGACAGATTCCCCATAAAGAATGCCATGATAAGTTCCTTTTTTGACTAGGAGTTCCTCACAACCATATGTCTTGTTCTATTTGTCAGGCATTTGTACCAAAAACCCTTCATAGTAGGCTTACTTCCCTTTCACTCTATCTTGAGAACCATCATTAAGCTGCTTGCTAAAGAAACTATGGATGGAACTTCCTGCCCCAAGGATCAGCAGTCAGGGAAGGAGAAGGTGAAAAAGGTAAGTCTTCCACTGTCCAACCTCTGCCAGGAGTTTATCAGAGGTTATTACAAACCCGGAGACTCACCTGGTTGTGTTGTTGGATTCTTCTGCTGCGGGTTGGAGGCTGCCGAGGATCGGGTGGGCAGCACATCCGATGAGGCTTTGCAGATGTCTGTTTCAGATGTTATGGGGGAACCATGGTTAATTGTTTCCAAGGGGTCTGGAGGGGTTCCACAGTGTCATCTTAGGGAAGTAGTTCCTATTGTGGTTGTGGAATGCCATCCTAAGTCAGGGCCCTTTCAGTTTTCAAGGACAGACATCCCTTAAAAGAAACAGAAAACTCATCATCTTTCTTCTGCTCATAGGAATCCACAAAGTGAGTGTCAGGCCTTTACTCAGGGGTTATTTAATGCTTTACTGTCATTAAGGCCTCCTCAGGGTGTTTCGGTTCCTGCTTATCCTTGGTCTTTACCTAAAAGTGCCAGGTAATTAAATTCTTCCGAGGAAGAGTTGGATTCTGATGATGAATCCCTTACTTATTTCACCCAGATTCCTTCTCCTTTAGACTACGGATCTGAGGAGGAGGACTCTAATAGTCCAGGTACTCCTGCTGAGGAAATTTCCCTTGGGGACACAACCTCTAGGATGATGGCTTTTTTTACATAGGATTGTGCTCATGTTTCTGATATCCGTAAGAGGTACTATGAGTTACTGCAGATGGAATCTCCTAAATCCACGGCTATTCTTCCTGTCTTGGCTGCTTTACTACATGTTTTTTCTAATGTCTCTAAAGTGCCTGATTCTCTGCCCTGTGCTTCCAAGAAGTCTGATAGGTTTTATGGGGTGCCTGAGGATTGTTCCATTTTGTTCAAATGTCCTGCAGCTGACCCCTCTGTCGTGTCTGTAGCCTCTGATAAGCCATCTCAATTTCTTCCTTCGTACAAGTTACTGCCTTCTGACATGGACAGCAGAACCATGGAAAAGCTGGGTATGAAGGTTTATACTTCTGCTACAGTAACTTTTAGGGCTATTAATTATTAGACCCATATGTCGAGGTACATGCTGGCTCTTCTTTCTCAGGCTTGTCAGCTTTTTTCTTATCTTCCAGACTCTGAGAGTAAATCTTCTGCTCTTTCCTTGCTAGGAGCTTCCTCTCAAGTAATTCATCATTCTATCAGATTTAGTTATGATGCAGTGGATGCCTGTTCTATGGCTGATGCTTTTGGTTTAATACTGAGGAAGTATGCTTGGCTTAGGCTTCAACCTTTGCCCTGTGATATTGCAGCTAAGTTGCTGGATACTCCTCTAGATACTAAACTTTTGTTTGTGGAAGCAGCTTTTGGTTTGTTTAAGTCTCTTCAGGACAAGGAGAAGGCCTTACAGGAGCTTAAACATATCTTTGTTTCTCCTTTGCCTAAATTTCAGAGAAACTACACTTCTCAGTCAGCCTTTGTTCATTGGTAATCTCGCCCTTCTGCTAAAGGTAAAAAGGGTGGCAAACAGGCTTCTCCTGCTAAGGACAGTTGGACTGCAGGTATTCTAAAGCCTTCCTTTCCTGACAAACTAGGTGCTGTCTGACTACCCACCTGTTCCCAGCTACATCCGTCTTTCTCTTCATCTCTCTTTCCTTTTTGTCTTCGAATCACCCAGGATGCTTGGGTTCTGTCAATCATTTGTCAGTGGTACTTCACACTGTGGAATTCCCATACTCCTTTTATGGGCATTCCTTATCCTCCTAGGGAACAACTCCCTTTTTCCCAAAGGTTCTCAAGATCTCTTGTCTCAGTGTATTGTTCAAGGGGTTTTATTCAAGAATGGTTGTTTCTAGTGCCCCAAAAATAAGTCACTTGGATCCTTTTTCCTCTCTTGCTACTTCAGGCCTTTCTGGTGTCTCTGGATCTCAATGATGCTTACCTCCATATTCCAAGCCATCCTATTTGCAGGAGGTTTTTGTGTTTCTCTGTTGCTTCCTGGCATTTTCAGTTCTGTGCTTTGCCCTTTTCATTGCCCCAAGAGTGTTCACCAAATGCTTCACTCCTGTGATTGCTTTTCGCAGGCTTCAAGGGATTCACATATTTCCTTACTTGGGTGACCTGCTGATTCAGGCATCCTCTCCATAGGTCCTTTTGCAAAATCTTCATTTTACCATTTCTCTTCAAAGTCTGGGGTTTGCAATAAACTTTAAAAAACTCTTCCATGACTCCATCTAAGGATCGTGTTTTTCTGGGTGCGAGGATTCAGATGGTGCCAATGCTGGCATCCCTGCCTCATCCAAAGGCCTTAATTCTCATTTCTTGCTTTCATACTCTTCTTCCCCTGGCCTCCATTACAGCCAAGGAGTTTCTCAGAGATCTATGGTTCATGCCTTCTGACATTCTGAAGGTTTCCCTGTCCAAACTTCACATAAAGAAGTTCCATTGGTTTTTGAAGTTGGTGTGGCTTCAACATGCAGACCCTCTAGACTTACAGTTCTTCTTCTCCCTTGTCTCAAGATGGAATTTCTGTGGTGGATTCAGCAGTTGTCACTGAATACAGAACTCCCTTTTCATCCTCCTCTTCCCTGTCAGGATCTGTTCACAGAAGCTTCAGATGTGGGATCCAAAGCAACGTTTGGTTCAGTGAAGGTTCAGGGAGCATGGTCACCTCATTAGCAGAAGGAGCACATCAACATCAAAGAGATGAGAGCTCTTGTGATGGCTCTTCAACATTTCATCCTCTTTTCTCTTGTGGGACTCTCAAGCAATTCATGGACAATACCACAGTTATGTGGTACGTCAACAAAGAGGGGGGAAACAAGATTTTATCTTCCTTGCCAGGATCTGGCTGTCAAGTATCAAGTGACTCTTCAGGAAGTTTATTTTTGTGCAGATCAGAACATTGTGGCTGACACTCTGAGCAGGTCCTTCACTCATTCCCATGAATGCATACTTCACAAGGATGTGTTTCGGGACATTATCTACCAGTGGAGTACTCCAGAAGTTGATCTTTTTGCCTCCTCTCTGAAAAGGCAACTTCTTCTGTTTTGTGCCAGTCCCAGGTACTCTGGTATGGAATGCAGGAGCCCTCTCGTTTTCTTGGAAGGGGATGTTTCTTTATGCATTCCCTCCTTTCCTCTCATTTCGAGAGTCCTGTTCAGGATTCAACAGGATGCTCCCAAAATCTTCTTGGTGACTCCCTTTTGGCCGTGACAGCACTGGTTCCCTCTACTTTTGCATCTAGCCAAGGGCAATCATCACAAGTCACCTCACAGGCTGGATCTACTCACACAAGACAAGGGATCTCTCATCCATTCCCACCTCTCCATGCTTCAACTCACACTGTAGGTTATAGGGTTTTGATCCCTCATAGACACATTTTTTCTGAGGACATGCTGCAGGTCCTGTGGGAGGCCAGGAAACCTACTACTAGGAAATTCTACTTGTCTGAATGGAAGAGGTTTTCTATTTGATGTCTTTCTCGTGACCTGGACCCAGTTACTGTGGATGTTCCTTTGGTTCTCTCTTATTTGTGTGAGTTACTCAATGCTGGTTTGGCCTATTCTTCTATTAAGGCCTACTTATCAGCTCTTTCTGCTTTTAACTCCCCTGCTAGCTTCTATATTTGAGGGTAAACAATTTCTTAAAGGCCTCCTTAATATTAGACCTCCCAGGAAGCCTATTGCTCCTTCCTGGAATCTTAATTTCGTTGTAGAGAAATTGACTCGGGCTACTTTTGAGCCTGCTATTTCAACTTCTTTACAGTATTGTTCTTGGAAGACATTTCTTTTGTTAGTTCTTACTTCTGCCAGATGGGTGCCTGAGTTGCAAGGCCTTGCAGCTTGTCCACCTTTTTTGATATTTCATGAGGACAGGGTGTCCTTGTGTACTAATCCTTCTTTTATGCCCAAGGTGGTTAATGACTTGGCACTTAATCAGTCTATTAATTTGCCTGCTTTTTTTCCCCTGTCCACACTCTGACAGTGAGAGGGAGCTGTGTACCTTAGACGTGCATAGACTGCTCAAATTTTATTTGGACAAGACTAAAGCTATCAAAAAACAGGTAAGATTCTGCTGCCTTTACTTTTAACACTACCAACTCTTAACAAATAACTTTTACACTGGTAAACGGACAATCCCAGTGTTTTAAATTTGGGTCCAAGCTGTAGCTGACCAAAGTAATGCCCACTTTACTGTGTCACTCACATTCCCACCCACAGTGTTAATTTTCTTGTAAATATCCTGTTTATGTTCAGTTTCAGTCCCGTTTTGCCTCCCAGTGTCAACTATGCTTTAGTTTTATGTTCCTATCACTTTTCATTTGGGTTTTATACATTCAAAATTTGTTGCATCTTGGCTCACATTGTGTCTCCACAGGCAATAACTTTAGAGCAACTCAGTCTATGTATTTTGTCGTTTAGAATGTGTTCTTTTACAAGTTTATTTATTTTTTTTTTTTGGGTGGGGGATAAATATTGTATTTATGTGGTGATATATATTCAGTATTAACCTCAATGGATCATTTTAGTAGTGCATGGAGTTTCAATAATATGTGTGGAACAAATGCTCTATACATGAAAATTGTTCTTTGTGGTTCCCTTCCACTGTTTGGTTAGAAGTCAGTTACAGCTTTGTTATTCTAAGCAAAATCCAATGCTGCATGAGTTTTTGTTATTTATACTGCTTTCTAAGTTTACAAGGTGGCATTTTCTGTCAAATGACCCAGTGGTCTTCTACTTAACTAGGTACTGATGTATAGTGGCATATGGCTGCCTAATAATTTGCTTTCCATTTTTTATTCACCTGCATTTGTATGTAAATCATAAGGAAGGACTTCTCTATGCAGAGCATTTGTGCCGGTATTGCCAAGGTCACACAGTTGAGGAGTTTCAACACTGCAGTAAAGGCATTTGGGGCACTAAGCTGATTAAGGCTGCCTTGATCCACATTTCCTATCATAAATGAGTCTCTTTCATTTATTAATTCTTAATTGTTAAAGGGAAACCCTTACAGAGGCAGATTGACTTGGGGGGCTAGAAGAACTAAAGCTCTTCCATTAGCAATTATCTCTCAACCATACCGTTTTTGGCAGTGTACTTGATTTCTTTAGCCTCCCGCTCTGCAGTACAGGTTTTCTTTGGCAGCTTAGCAAACATCAGTCCTCAAACATTATTGAATGGTCAAGATCAGTTCCTTGTCAGTTTGCTGCAAAAAGAAAAAAAGAAAACAAACAAAAAAAAAACCTGCGGAAATAAATTAACCACAATCTACCTTTTAAGCTGGTTTATGGAGATAGCACTATAAATGACCCTCAGGGATTCAGCAGAACAGTCAAATGTCCAGCAAGAGAAAGGGTAAAAATATAAGACAAAATCAGAGATGTTAAGAATATATCACTCCAATGAGTGGTATTTGCCGTAAAACGCAGAATTTAGAAATTAAAGATATAGGATCATAGGAATTTACTAGGCTATTGGCCCTAAAGCCCCTATAAGCCTAGCCAAGAGTGTAACCCATGTTTGGGCAAGTCAGTACCCAATGTCTCTATCCAGCATGGACATGGGTGGAATCCTAGGGGGTATATTTTCTGTTTCCCACCTAGTTATTCAAGCTGCACTTAAAAGGGGTAAAGAGGTACTCTGCTTGACATGGAGAGAGTCATTCAACAAAGGGGAGTCCTGGGGACACAAATCTGTCCCACCAACAAGTCCTGTTGATGTCACAGATCAGGTTGAGGCCACGTGTGCAGGTTACTCGAGTGTAACTTGACTTGCAGATATGCAGCCGTCACATCGAGGCAGGGTCCAAGATCATCTTGTATGCCAGACAGAGGTCACCTCTGAGGAGTTTGTATGAAACTGAGTACAGGCAATAGGGCTTTAGCCTATCTGTGTATGGCAGATGTTTGAGGCCCTGGATTCTCCTGGTGAGGAACCTCTGTGGTTTCTCCAGCTGCTGCATGCGCTTTGCAAAGTACATGCCGAAGGGGCATTATACCCAATAATGGGCCTTATAAGGGAAGAATACAGGGGTGCTATGACCTCCTTGTCAATGGATGAGATACCTTTACTTATTAGGAAACAATAAATGTCCATTGGCCTTTAAATTATTATTTGCTAAACCTTGATCCCTCACCTATCATCATGTAGGATCAGCTGCACAGATGGAGCCGAATGACAGAAATAAGCGGCAACTGCAACTGGAACCACAACAGAGTCTGTATGGTTGGATTTTTTTTCTGGTATGCAGTGATGGCAAACAAAGAGTCTAATTGTCTTTTAATAGAAAGAAGGTACATCCCCTTTGTAGCCATAATGAACAACTGACTGCCTTGTTGACTTCTGGGAAAAGTGCTAATGAAAGTTTGTTGTCTGCCCTGTATGGTATCATGGCTTACTCACTTATCAAATAGGTATGTAAGATCACTGGATGTTACACGTCTCTATATGGAGCTGTCAAAACAAGAGAATAACAACATGTATTAGATTGTATTTTAACTTCTTCACTTCTTTCCCTGGACTCTGCCTGGAACAAATTTAATTGCTTCCTTAATAAATTAATAAAGATGAACAGTGGCAATCAAACTTGTTTATGCTGAATGATTTGCTTTGTTCAGTTTTAGATAGTGTTGATTAGGCAGTAAGGCACTAAACTGACATACTGATATTCTGTTTTTCTTTTTCATTTAACTTAATTATTTTTTTAAAGAACTGCAGTTTGAGGTAGTGGTTGTAAAAGGATTTGAAACACCTTAGTTTCCTATAAGCTATAGCTGGTAGATTGTTTGAGAATTTTTTGCTTTATGTCACATATTTGCAGACACATACATATGCATAGGCATATATAGTTATCTAAAAATATATTGGTATATATATATATATATATATATATATATATATATATATATATATATATGGTTCCCTATTAGAATCCTGAAACACTATAAGCCTGAAAGTCAAAATCCTGAAAACTAATGACTGAAAGTGCAAAATATCGAAAATGCAAAATCCTGAAAGTCAAAATCCTGAAAACACAAAATGGACATACTGACGTCATTGTGGCTTTGCTATTGTTAGCCCTGTGGTGTTAGGTCATGTGTTGGGTCCAGGTAAGTGTGCGGTTGGTTTTATGTTAGGGTTAGGGGCGGTATAAGTGAGTTAGGGTTAGGGCGCAGGTTAGGCATGTATGCAATAGTGACAAATATTGGGGTTAGGGGCGGTTTAAGTGAGTTAGGGTTAGGGCGCGGGTCAGGTGAGTGTGCGATAGTGACGGACCTTAGGGTTAGGGTCAGGGTCAGTTGGTAGATATTAGTGTCTTTATCGTGACATATTAGCATTATTTGTGTTTTCAGGATTTTGACTTTCAGGATTTTGCATTTTCGAGATTTTGCATTTTCAGTCATTAGTTTTCAGGATTTTGACTTTCAGGCTTATAGTGTTTCAGGATTCTAATAGGATACCATATATATATATATATATATACATATATATATATATATATATATATATATATATATATATATATATATATATATTTATTTATTTATTTTACATTTGTTAACCGGGAGAGTCCGACTGGATACATGTCCATTTTCAGCGGAGGCCCGGGGAGACTCCAGGTACATAACAGACATATGAACATTGTTAATGCAAAAAAGGAAGATAGTTGTGTTCTAAATACAATATAAAGATACATCACATCTTGGGAAAAAAATAACAGCAGCATATAAAAAAAAACATAGGTCAGTTACAAAGGCTTGTTAAAAAGTTAAGGATAGTGAGGTAAGAGAAGGGTAGATGATAGTGGTTAATCAGGTTTGGAACAGGGACATTGCCAGAGAGTATTGAGATGGGGTTTAAGCTTTTTTTTTTTTGTAAAAATTTTTTTTGTTTTTTTTTTTTTATCAACATTACTGTGTTTGATCAATGAATTTTGAGTATATGTTATATTAGGACATTTTAAACATTTGTATAACTTTGTGGTTACGAAATGGTTACATCATGAATTGTTGAGTAATTGAATAATGGGATAATTGAAGCAGTGGATGTGGTATTTAAGAGGAATACAGCTGGGTGTATTGTATATGACTCTGAAGAAGCCAGTTTACTGGTGAAAGCGCTCAGTCGGTCGCTTTTGGATTAAACTTATTTGCTTCAGTTCCTGGTTTGTGCCTTATTGCTGACTCCAACTGCAGTGTGGTTGACGCTCTTTTGATTCAGGCAGCATATCTTTACTTTTCCGTTGGACTTACTAGACAAATGTCCATCTTTGTATCAGGCTGTTTCAGTACTAATGGGAACATATGAAACCCTGCAAGCATACCTGTGCTATGCATTTGTCAAAGGGTGGGTGGCAGGCTGGAAACTGTCACCTGGAGATTTTCTGATGCCCTAGCTGTTAAAAATGTGTGGCAGTAATTCTCGGTGAACTCCATGTTGAGAGATATCGCAACACATGAAGTCTGATACCCTTGGAGTAACTAGAAAGACAAATGCACCTCTCAGCAATGCTTGCTTAGGTACTTCTAAAATGTAACACTTTATGTCGAGGGGTAGGGTAGGATCTTGTAATTCAATGTATTGTTTTCTAAGGAACTTCTGCTGAGTGTAATGTGGGTTTGCTAAAACTTTTTTTTTCTAAAATTATTTCTAAAGTCTTTACTTTAATTAGCTGCAACATCAGGTGTACATATGAAGGTTCAAGTTATACCCCTTGTCCTTTCAATTGAAAATAACTATCATTTTGTTTTCTTTTTATATTTGTTTTCACTGATGGAAACCCGGTGTACCACAAAACCAATTCAGAGTAGGGCTGTATATATATACATATATATATATATATTTATATATATATATATATATATATATATATATATGTTATATATATATATATATATATATCAATGTATATATCTATATATATATATATATATTTATATATATATATATGTTTTATATATATATATATATATATATATATATATATATATATATATATATATATATATCTATATATATATATATATATATATATATATATATATATCAATCATATATATATATATATATATATCTGTATTCATCTATATATATATATATATATATATATATATATATATATATATATATATATATATATATATATATTTATATATATATATATATATATATATATATATATATATATATATATATATATATATATTTATATATATATATATATATATATATATATATATATATATATATATATATATATATATTTTTTTTTTTGGGGGGGGGCATTGTATCTGTCACTCTCTCCGTCTAATTGTCCACCAGTCACTACATTAATATCACTGACCCCAAAGGCTATTTAATAGTGTATATTTCATTGAAGGGGCGTAACAAATGTACCTCATAACCTGCAAACAATGAAAATCGTAAGACGTATCTCTAAAATGTCCTTGATTTTAACTCCAACTTTAGCTGTGTCCTGCTTAATCCCTTCTAAAACTGGTGACCCTTGGAGAAAAGGTCATGACATACCTTTAATAATAATTAATGACAATAATTAGAATTACAGGCTTCTTTTGCTTTCAGGCAAATGTATATTATTTCATATTCTCTTATTAAGTCAATGCTCCTAGTTAATAGCACTAAAATTTTACATGTCTCTGATTCTGTTGACATTTGTCTCTGAGAGCTATGGAATAAAGGCCTTCTAACATCCGGCTGCAAATGGGGGTATCTAAAGAGCATAAAATTTGAATAATAACTAGCACATAATTCTCCCACTTACAGAAGGAACGAGGAAAATGTTAACACTGTCCAATAGACAACAATAATGAAATTAAATTTTGGTGACCTTCTTCCACATTCTGTACAGATGAGGTTATTACATGGAAATGTGTGCCTGCATGCAAGGAAAAGGCTTAAATGAAGTAGCAGCATGGAGAAGGACAGAAGTGTTAAAGACAGTTTGCAGATGAATTATAAGAATTAGTAGAAACATTTGTTCAATATGGAGTATCAGAATGCAGAGTTTAGTTGTCTCAACGGAGAATGAAATAAAAGGATCTGTTGAAAATGGTGCAGATAACAGAAATGGAATCAGGAGGGCTTGCAAATGATGTATTTACATTCATCACTGTAGTATTCATTACTTATGGGATTCCCTGACGTGAAGCCCATTGCCCGACCAGTCTACCAAAGTCTACCATTGCTTTAAGTCATGCTGAACATCACCTACATACTCCTCATGTCACGTAGGACATAAAGGGGATATTCAGGCATACCATCCACAGAAGTCCTTTGCCACCACTCTGAGCACTGTTTTTAACTGGTCTGTTGTCCTCTGTCCATTTTTTGCCATTTTTTTGTCTATTGGAATTCCTGTTATTTGTGCTGTTTGCTGAAGTCCTCACCCCAATTGCAGATAAGTACCCAATTGGGGTTTGTATTCTTTATTTCATATTTTGTGATGTTTGGGGGGTTAATGTCATTCAGAAAGGGCTAATGCCAATGTGGGAGACAGATTCCCCATAAAGAATGCCATGATAAGTTCCTTTTTTGACTAGGAGTTCCTCACAACCATATGTCTTGTTCTATTTGTCAGGCATTTGTACCAAAAACCCTTCATAGTAGGCTTACTTCCCTTTCACTCTATCTTGAGAACCATCATTAAGCTGCTTGCTAAAGAAACTATGGATGGAACTTCCTGCCCCAAGGATCAGCAGTCAGGGAAGGAGAAGGTGAAAAAGGTAAGTCTTCCACTGTCCAACCTATGCCAGGAGTTTATCCGAGGTTATTACAAACCCGGAGACTCACCTGGTTGTGTTGTCGGATTCCTCTGCTGCGGGTTGGAGGCTGCCGAGGATCGGGTGGGCAGCACATCCGATGAGGCTTTGCAGATGTCTGTTTCAGATGTTATGGGGGAACCATGGTTAATTGTTTCCAAGGGGTCTGGAGGGGTTCCACAGTGTCATCTTAGGGAAGTAGTTCCTATTGTGGTTGTTGAATGCCATCCTAAGTCAGGGCCCTTTCAGTTTTCAAGGACAGACATCCCCTTAAAAAAGAAACAGAAAACTCATCATCTTTCTTCTGCTCATAGGAATCCACAAAGTGAGTGTCAGGCCTTTACTCAGGGGTTATTTAATGCTTTACTGTCATTAAGGCCTCCTCAGGGTGTTTCGGTTCCTGCTTATCCTTGGTCTTTACCTAAAAGTGCCAGGTAATTAAATTCTTCCGAGGAAGAGTTGGATTCTGATGATGAATCCCTTACTTATTTCACCCAGATTCCTTCTCCTTTAGACTACGGATCTGAGGAGGAGGACTCTAATAGTCCAGGTACTCCTGCTGAGGAAATTTCCCTTGGGGACACAACCTCTAGGATGATGGCATTTTTTACATAGGATTGTGCTCATGTTTCTGATATCCGTAAGAGGTACTATGAGTTACTGCAGATGGAATCCCCTAAATCCACGGCTATTCTTCCTGTCTTGGCTGCTTTACTACATGTTTTTCTAATGTCTCTAAAGTGCCTGATTCTCTGCCCTGTGCTTCCAAGAAGTCTGATAGGTTTTATGGGGTGCCTGAGGATTGTTCCATTTTGTTCAAATGTCCTGCAGCTGACCCCTCTGTCGTGTCTGTAGCCTCTGATAAGCCATCTCAATTTCTTCCTTCGTACAAGTTACTGCCTTCTGACATGGACAGCAGAACCACGGAAAAGCTGGGTATGAAGGTTTATACTTCTGCTACAGTAACTTTTAGGGCTATTAATTATTAGACCCATATGTCGAGGTACATGCTGGCTCTTCTTTCTCAGGCTTGTCAGCTTTTTTCTTATCTTCCAGACTCTGAGAGTAAATCTTCTGCTCTTTCCTTGCTAGGAGCTTCCTCTCAAGTAATTCATCATTCTATCAGATTTAGTTATGATGCAGTGGATGCCTGTTCTATGGCTGATGCTTTTGGTTTAATACTGAGGAAGTATGCTTGGCTTAGGCTTCAACCTTTGCCCTGTGATATTGCAGCTGTTGCTGGATACTCCTCTAGATACTAAACTTTTGTTTGTGGAAGCAGCTTTTGGTTTGTTTAAGTCTCTTCAGGACAAGGAGAAGGCCTTACAGGAGCTTAAACATATCTTTGTTTCTCCTTTGCCTAAATTTCAGAGAAACTACACTTCTCAGTCAGCCTTTGTTCATTGGTAATCTCGCCCTTCTGCTAAAGGTAAAAAGGGTGGCAAACAGGCTTCTCCTGCTAAGGACAGTTGGACTGCAGGTATTCTAAAGCCTTCCTTTCCTGACAAACTAGGTGCTGTCTGACTACCCACCTGTTCCCAGCTACATCCGTCTTTCTCTTCATCTCTCTTTCCTTTTTGTCTTCGAATCACCCAGGATGCTTGGGTTCTGTCAATCATTTGTCAGTGGTACTTCACACTGTGGAATTCCCATACTCCTTTTATGGGCATTCCTTATCCTCCTAGGGAACAACTCCCTTGTTTCCCAAAGGTTCTCAAGATCTCTTGTCTCAGGGTATTATTCAAGGGGTTTTATTCAAGAATGGTTGTTTCTAGTGCCCCAAAAATAAGTCACTTGGATCCTTTTTCCTCTCTTGCTACTTCAGGCCTTTCTGGTGTCTCTGGATCTCAAGGATGCTTACCTCCATATTCCAAGCCATCCTCTTTGCAGGAGGTTTTTGTGTTTCTCTGTTGCTTCCTGGCATTTTCAGTTCTGTGCTTTTCCCTTTTCATTGCCCCAAGAGTGTTCACCAAATGCTTCACTCCTGTGATTGCTTTTTGCAGGCTTCAAGGGATTCACATATTTCCTTACTTGGGTGACCTGCTGATTCAGGCATCCTCTCCATAGGTCCTTTTGCAAAATCTTCATTTTACCATTTCTCTTCAAAGTCTGGGGTTTGCAATAAACTTTAAAAAACTCTTCCATGACTCCATCTAAGGATCGTGTTTTTCTGGGTGCGAGGATTCAGATGGTGCCAATGCTGGCATCCCTGCCTCATCCAAAGGCCTTAATTCTCATTTCTTGCTTTCATACTCTTCTTCCCCTGGCCTCCATTACAGCCAAGGAGTTTCTCAGAGATCTATGGTTCATGCCTTCTGACATTCTGAAGGTTTCCCTGTCCAAACTTCACATAAAGAAGTTCCATTGGTTTTTGAAGTTGGTGTGGCTTCAACATGCAGACCCTCTAGACTTACAGTTCTTCTTCTCCCTTGTCTCAAGATGGAATTTCTGTGGTGGATTCAGCAGTTGTCACTGAATACAGAACTCCCTTTTCATCCTCCTCTTCCCTGTCAGGATCTGTTCACAGAAGCTTCAGATGTGGGATCCAAAGCAACGTTTGGTTCAGTGAAGGTTCAGGGAGCATGGTCATCTCATTAGCAGAAGGAGCACATCAACATCAAAGAGATGAGAGCTCTTGTGATGGCTCTTCAACATTTCATCCTCTTTTCTCTTGTGGGACTCTCAAGCAATTATGGACAATACCACAGTTATGTGGTACGTCAACAAAGAGGGGAAACAAGATTTTATCTTCCTTGCCAGGATCTGGCTGTCAAGTATCAAGTGACTCTTCAGGAAGTTTATTTTGTGCAGATCAGAACATTGTGGCTGACACTCTGAGCAGGTCCTTCACTCATTCCCATGAATGCATACTTCACAAGGATGTGTTTCGGGACATTATCTACCAGTGGAGTACTCCAGAAGTTGATCTTTTTGCCTCCTCTCTGAAAAGGCAACTTCTTCTGTTTTGTGCCAGTCCCAGGTACTCTGGTATGGAATGCAGGAGCCCTCTCATTTTCTTGGAAGGGGATGTTTCTTTATGCATTCCCTCCTTTCCTCTCATTTCGAGAGTCCTGTTCAGGATTCAACAGGATGCTCCCAAAATCTTCTTGGTGACTCCCTTTTGGCCGTGACAGCACTGGTTCCCTCTACTTTTGCATCTAGCCAAGGGCAATCATCACAAGTCACCTCACAGGCTGGATCTACTCACACAAGACAAGGGATCTCTCATCCATTCCCACCTCTCCATGCTTCAACTCACACTGTAGGTTATAGGGTTTTGATCCCTCATAGACACATTTTTTCTGAGGACATGCTGCAGGTCCTGTGGGAGGCCAGGAAACCTACTACTAGGAAATTCTACTTGTCTGAATGGAAGAGGTTTTCTATTTGATGTCTTTCTCGTGACCTGGACCCAGTTACTGTGGATGTTCCTTTGGTTCTCTCTTATTTGTGTGAGTTACTCAATGCTGGTTTGGCCTATTCTTCTATTAAGGCCTACTTATCAGCTCTTTCTGCTTTTAACTCCCCTGCTAGCTTCTATATTTGAGGGTAAACAATTTCTTAAAGGCCTCCTTAATATTAGACCTCCCAGGAAGCCTATTGCTCCTTCCTGGGATCTTAATTTCGTTGTGGAGAAATTGACTCGGGCTACTTTTGAGCCTGCTATTTCAACTTCTTTACAGTATTGTTCTTGGAAGACATTTCTTTTGTTAGTTCTTACTTCTGCCAGATGGGTGCCTGAGTTGCAAGGCCTTGCAGCTTGTCCACCTTTTTTGATATTTCATGAGGACAGGGTGTCCTTGTGTACTAATCCTTCTTTTATGCCCAAGGTGGTTAATGACTTGGCACTTAATCAGTCTATTAATTTGCCTGCTTTTTTTCCCCTGTCCACACTCTGACAGTGAGAGGGAGCTGTGTACCTTAGACGTGCATAGACTGCTCAAATTTTATTTGGACAAGACTAAAGCTATCAAAAAACAGGTAAGATTCTGCTGCCTTTACTTTTAACACTACCAACTCTTAACAAATAACTTTTACACTGGTAAACGGACAATCCCAGTGTTTTAAATTTGGGTCCAAGCTGTAGCTGACCAAAGTAATGCCCACTTTACTGTGTCACTCACATTCCCACCCACAGTGTTAATTTTCTTGTAAATATCCTGTTTATGTTCAGTTTCAGTCCCATTTTGCCTCCCAGTGTCAACTATGCTTTAGTTTTATGTTCCTATCACTTTTCATTTGGGTTTTATACATTCAAAATTTGTTGCATCTTGGCTCACATTGTGTCTCCACAGGCAATAACTTTAGAGCAACTCAATCTATGTATTTTGTCGTTTAGAATGTGTTCTTTTACAAGTTTGTTATTTTTTTTTTTTTGGGTGGGGGATAAATATTGTATTTATGTGGTGATATATATTCAGTATTAACCTCAATGGATCATTTTAGTAGTGCATGGAGTTTCAATAATATGTGTGGAACAAATGCTCTATACATGAAAATTGTTCTTTGTGGTTCCCTTCCACTGTTTGGTTAGAAGTCAGTTACAGCTTTGTTATTCTAAGCAAAATCCAATGCTGCATGAGTTTTTGTTATTTATACTGCTTTCTAAGTTTACAAGGTGGCATTTTCTGTCAAATGACCCAGTGGTCTTCTACTTAACTAGGTACTGATGTATAGTGGCATATGGCTGCCTAATAATTTGCTTTCCATTTTTTATTCACCTGCATTTGTATGTAAATCATAAGGAAGGACTTCTCTATGCAGAGCATTTGTGCCGGTATTGCCAAGGTCACACAGTTGAGGAGTTTCAACACTGCAGTAAAGGCATTTGGGGCACTAAGCTGATTAAGGCTGCCTTGATCCACATTTCCTATCATAAATGAGTCTCTTTCATTTATTAATTCTTAATTGTTAAAGGGAAACCCTTACAGAGGCAGATTGACTTGGGGGGCTAGAAGAACTAAAGCTCTTCCATTAGCAATTATCTCTCAACCATACCGTTTTTGGCAGTGTACTTGATTTCTTTAGCCTCCTGCTCTGCAGTACAGGTTTTCTTTGGCAGCTTAGCAAACATCAGTCCTCAAACATTATTGAATGGTCAAGATCAGTTCCTTGTCAGTTTGCTGCAAAAAGAAAAAAAGAAAACAAACAAAAAAAAAAAACCTGCGGAAATAAATTAACCACAATCTACCTTTTAAGCTGGTTTATGGAGATAGCACTATAAATGACCCTCAGGGATTCAGCAGAACAGTCAAATGTCCAGCAAGAGAAAGGGTAAAAATATAAGACAAAATCAGAGATGTTAAGAATATATCACTCCAATGAGTGGTATTTGCCGTAAAATGCAGAATTTAGAAATTAAAGATATAGGATCATAGGAATTTACTAGGCTATTGGCCCTAAAGCCCCTATAAGCCTAGCCAAGAGTGTAACCCATGTTTGGGCAAGTCAGTACCCAATGTCTCTATCCAGCATGGACATGGGTGGAATCCTAGGGGGTATATTTTCTGTTTCCCACCTAGTTATTCAAGCTGCACTTAAAAAGGGGTAAAGAGGTACTCTGCTTGACATGGAGAGAGAGTCATTCAACAAAGGGGGGAGTCCTGGGGACACAAATCTGTCCCACCAACAAGTCCTGTTGATGTCACAGATCAGGTTGAGGCCACGTGTGCAGGTTACTCGAGTGTAACTTGACTTGCAGATATGCAGCCGTCACATCGAGGCAGGGTCCAAGATCATCTTGTATGCCAGACAGAGGTCACCTCTGAGGAGTTTGTATGAAACTGAGTACAGGCAATAGGGCTTTTAGCCTATCTGTGTATGGCAGATGTTTGAGGCCCTGGATTCTCCTGGTGAGGAACCTCTGTGGTTTCTCCAGCTGCTGCATGCGCTTTGCAAAGTACATGCCGAAAGGGGCATTATACCCAATAATGGGCCTTATAAGGGAAGAATACAGGGGTGCTATGACCTCCTTGTCAATGGATGAGATACCTTTACTTATTAGGAAACAATAAATGTCCATTGGCCCCTTTAAATTATTATTTGCTAAACCTTGATCCCTCACCTATCATCATGTAGGATCAGCTGCACAGATGGAGCCGAATGACAGAAATAGAGCGGCAACTGCAACTGGAACCACAACAGAGTCTGTATGGTTGGATTTTTTTTTTTCTGGTATGCAGTGATGGCAAACAAAGAGTCTAATTGTCTTTTAATAGAAAGAAGGTACATCCCCTTTGTAGCCATAATGAACAACTGACTGCCTTGTTGACTTCTGGGAAAAGTGCTAATGAAAGTTTGTTGTCTGCCCTGTATGGTATCATGGCTTACTCACTTATCAAATAGGTATGTAAGATCACTGGATGTTACACGTCTCTATATGGAGCTGTCAAAACAAGAGAATAACAACATGTATTAGATTGTATTTTAACTTCTTCACTTCTTTCCCTGGACTCTGCCTGGAACAAATTTAATTGCTTCCTTAATAAATTAATAAAGATGAACAGTGGCAATCAAACTTGTTTATGCTGAATGATTTGCTTTGTTCAGTTTTAGATAGTGTTGATTAGGCAGTAAGGCACTAAACTGACATACTGATATTCTGTTTTTCTTTTTCATTTAACTTAATTATTTTTTTAAAGAACTGCAGTTTGAGGTAGTGGTTGTAAAAGGATTTGAAACACCTTAGTTTCCCTATAAGCTATAGCTGGTAGATTGTTTGAGAATTTTTTTCTTTATGTCACATATTTGCAGACACATACATATGCATAGGCATATATAGTTATCTAAAAATATATTGGTATATATATATATATATATATATATATATATATATATATATATATATATGGTTCCCTATTAGAATCCTGAAACACTATAAGCCTGAAAGTCAAAATCCTGAAAACTAATGACTGAAAGTGCAAAATATCGAAAATGCAAAATCCTGAAAGTCAAAATCCTGAAAACACAAAATGGACATACTGACGTCATTGTGGCTTTGCTATTGTTAGCCCTGTGGTGTTAGGTCATGTGTTGGGTCCAGGTAAGTGTGCGGTTGGTTTTATGTTAGGGTTAGAGGGCGGTATAAGTGAGTTAGGGTTAGGCAGGTTAGGCATGTATGCAATAGTGACAAATATTGGGGTTAGGGCGGTTTAAGTGAGTTAGGGTTAGGGCTGGGTCAGGTGAGTGTGCGATAGTGGACCTTAGGGTTAGGGTCAGGGTCAGTTGGTAGATATTAGTGTCTTTATCGTGACATATTAGCATTATTTGTGTTTTCAGGATTTTGACTTTCAGGATTTTGCATTTTCGAGATTTTGCATTTTCAGTCATTAGTTTTCAGGATTTTGACTTTCAGGCTTATAGTGTTTCAGGATTCTAATAGGGAACCATATATATATATATATATATATATAAATATATATATATATATATATATATATATATATATATATATATATTTATTTATTTATTTTACATTTGTTAACCGGGAGAGTCCGACTGGATACATGTCCATTTTCAGCGGAGGCCCGGGGAGAAAAGCTCCAGGTACATAACAGACATATGAACATTGTTAATGCAAAAAAGGAAGATAGTTGTGTTCTAAATACAATATAAAGATACATCACATCTTGGGAAAAAATAACAGCAGCATATAAAAAAAACATAGGTCAGTTACAAAGGCGAGGCGCCTTGTTAAAAAGCGGTTAAGGATAGTGAGGTAAGAGAAGGGTAGATGATAGTGGTTAATCAGGTTTGGAACAGGGACATTGCCAGAGAGTATTGAGATGGGGTTTAAGCTTTTTTTTGAATTGTAGGAGTGAAGGTTCTGAGGTGAGCATGGTAGGGAGTTCCACATTTTACCTACAAAGTTTGAGAATAAAGAATCCCCAGCAGAATTATTGGCTTTGGTAGTTTGAGCTAAGATCTTATTGGAGGAGCGTAAAGATTGCAGGTTAATATAGGGGTGAATGATGTTTTTCAGAGCTGGTGTTTTCTCTGGGTGATACAGTATCTGGTGATCCGTTTGAGTTGGTTGAAATGGAGTTGGCTGGAAAACTCTAACCACCCTAGTTGCTTCAAGTTAGTGCAGTGGTGCGTTCTAAAGGTGGAATTTGTGGCAAATCTAGCTATGTGATTGTAACAAGAAGCAAGTTTGTTAAGGGTTGTCTTGTTCAGGTTTGTAAAAGGGAGGCATAGAAAGAGTTGATAGTAGGTGTGTGCTGGCAATTGTAATTTTAGCGTGAGGAGTGAGAAAGTGTTTTACTTTATAGAGTGAGCCAAGCTTTTTATTGACGGTTTTGATGGTTAGATTGAAATGGGTGTCAAATTTAAGGAGTTATCAATGGTAACACCTAATAGCTTTGTGTGAGCTTCTGGTGATATAGTGATTCCATTGGAGGATGTAATAGAGAAGGTGGGGGGAAGAGTCTTGTTAGTGGGTGAGAAAGTAAGTAGTTTTGTTTTGTTGGGGTTGAGAACTAGTTGACGACTTGAGAACCATTTTTCTATTAGGTTGAAGGTGTCTTGGGTTGAAGCAGTGAGGTCTGCCAGGTTGGAGGCAGTGCTGATGATAGTCGAATCATCTGCATATTGAATGCATGTGGCATGTGGGGTGATTGTGGGCAGGTCATTAACAAAGATGGTGAAGAGAAGAGGGCCAAAAATAGATCCTTGGGGAACTCCAAGTGTAACAGGTAGGCATGTGGATAATTTGTCCTGCCATAAAACAGCCTGTTGCCTATTGGACAGGTAGGATTGGAACCATTTCAGCGTGGAATTGCTGAGTGATAGTTTTTTTAATGTATGGAGGAGTTGAATGTGGTTCACCATATCAAAGGCCTTGGAGAGGTCTAAGAAAAGAGCAGATGATAGTTTATTATTGTTTCTGAAGTTATTGATGGTATTAGAAAAGGATAGTAGGGCTGTTGTGGTACTGTGATTTGGCCTGAAGCCATGTTGGGAGTTGGCTAGAATTTTATTTTTGGTGAGGTGTTCCATCAGTTGTTTGTGGACACACTTTTCCATAATTTTGGCCAGGGAGTATAGCTATAGGTCTGTAGTTGGTTAGCTCTAGTGAGCTACCACCTTTATGGAGAGGAATAATGTGGGACATTTTCCATATGGAGGGATGAAGGCTTCTGACAAGGTACAGTTTATGATTATGGAGACGGATAGAAATGGCCTCAGCTGCTTTTGCAGAAACTCAGCTGGGAGAAGGTCAGCTGCTAGCTTAGTGGGTTTTAGTTTTTTAAGAAAAGATGTTATAGAGGATATGGGTACTGGATCGAAGGTAAATAGATGATCTGATGTAGTTGTAGTATTCTGCTGGCATGGGTAGTGGAGTGGGCTGGTTGTTTGTTTGAATTGTGTGGCCAGGGATTGTATAGTTTCTGTGAAGAAACTATTGAATGTGTTAGCAATGTTTACAGGGCACTGTTGTTTGCAAGTTGTTGGAGTGGGGGTGGTTGCCTGGCCTGGGTGCAGGAGCTTGTTTAAGCCTGCCCAGAATTTTTGTGGATTATTAAGGTGTTTGTGTTGGAGGTGGAGAAAGAAGTTTTTTTTATCATTTAAGACCATTCTTTTAGTTTCATTTCTAAGTTGCGCAAGGTTTGGTGGGAGTGTGGGTCTTGGTACGCCATGTGACCCACATCTTGTTTCTAGATAGGATTTTGGATTTTGTTTCCTTAGAGAGCCATGGTGCGGTTTTGGTTTTAGTTCTAATGGACCGTATTGGAGCATGGGAATCTAGAATCTTAAGGAAGGTGGTGTTGAAGTAGATAACTGCCTCTTCAAGAGGAAGAGACTTGAGTATTGTCCAGTTGTGGGCTTTAAGTTCAGTTTGAAAAATGGAGGCGTTGAATTTATTATTGTTCCTGATTTTTTTATGGTTGTAAGAAGGGGGGTGATTTTCTTGAATTTGATAACATAGGCGAGTAAGTGATCACTCATGTCCTCTGGGTGAGTACCTGCTGAGTATATATATAAGTATACGTGTGTGTATACATACTTGGTTTCTACATCCCTGAGTATTCATAGTGTAAATAAAGGGCTCAGTTGGACTCAAGGACTCAACTTTAAAAAACTTGCAAATGGGAACCACACAAGCTACTCAGCCTTGATGAAGCAGTTAAATATTTCAATACTACTTCCCTAGCTATCCTGAACACACATGCTCCTCCCAGAACTATTAAGAGTTAAATCCAGTCATGCTCCTTGGCTTACTAAAGAATACATTCTATTGAACCTAACTACCAATAGGCATGGCAAATGCTGTTTCTGCTTTTTATGTAGATACTTGGCAAATACAAGTCATTTATACAACAATCTTTTTCTTCTGGCTTTTCCCAGTTAGGGGTCACCACAGCGGATCACCTGTCCGCTCATGATTGGCAGTGGAGTTTTACGGTGTCGAGTTGCCAGCCCAGTGCCCAACCTTCCACAGGAACACACACACACACACACCTAGGGCCACTTTAGAGTGTCCAATCCACCTACAGCATGTCTTTGGGATGTGGGAGGAAATTGGAGCACCCAGAGGAAACCCACATGACCACAGGGAGGACATGCAGACTCCGCACAGAAGGCACCCCAACTGAGGATCGAACCAGAGAACCTCTTGCTGTGAGGCATCAACAATCTAATTAAATAACTAGTACAATCTCTCCATTGACTACAATTCCAGTAATCAAATTCTGATTACATAACTCAAAGCGTAATGATACTTAAAGCCTTGTTAGTATCCGACATAATACTTAACTCGTTTAATCCTGAGCAGCAGGAGGCTATTTAACACTTTTACTTCATGAGATCTTCTAAGAAGGAAACCATTTGCTTCATGAGAGCTTTTCTCCAAAATCCCCCAATGAAAACTTACTACTTTAGTTTTACAATATCTAATAAATGGTATAGGTTATAAAAATGTACAATACCCCTTTGGCATACAATGGGCTATGCACTGGTGTTAGTATCACAGATGTGTCTGTACATACTGATTTTATTTTGCAGATTTATGAATGAAAAATGTGTTTGCCAAAAATACTAGCTATGGTTAAACAGAAGGTTATAAATATGTAAGTGTGCAACATAGAACAATATTTCAGTGAGGATATTATTAACCAGGTCAAGAGCTTTCCAATGATGTATGACAAGAGTAGATAGCTTACTGTTGTTTGCGATATTGCCCAATCTATGCAAATTATACATATAATAAATACACTATACTTCAAACAATTTGCGTTGGATGGCAAGTATCCGTGAGAAACAATGTGTGCTTTAATGGTTTGTATAAGATGGCACAATTTGTTCAACTGTAGGTAACATAACTTTTATGAGACTAATGCAGTTATGAAAATATAGATAACAGTCACAGCTGCTTTACCAAAAGGTAATTTATATCTCAGAATGTCTTCACATTACCCATCATACTTTAATATAATTTTTAATAACACTCACTGCTTGAATACACCACCCCAATCTTACAGCATCTTATATTATTTTTGCATTACTAATGTAAACTTGAAAGTGCCATATTTTTCATAACATTTTGTGAATACTCCTTAATACTTGTGGTTCTGCACATCCCATGCTAATCATTTCCCTCTTAAGCTTAGCACATCATGTCAGGTTGTAGATACCACCTTGCTACCTTAAAGGGACAATCCCAGTGTCTAAAATTCGGGTCCAACTAAAACTAACAAAAGTAACGCCCACTTTATGGGGGTCTATATTAGAAGATCGAATGTTTAGGTGATTGAGCACCTAAACATCGATCTTCTAATATCGAAAGCAAAAAATGGTGAACGGCCAAGGGAAATGTTTCCCTGCGTTAAATTGGCCGTAGAAGGTCCTTCCTTAGCTTGAGACAAACTTTGTAAATGCAAGAAAAGGTGGTGGAGACATATACAAATATCTATGTTCGGAGAAATTTACTGTATCTGTCTTCCAGTTCTGTTTGCAGGTTGTCCTGAGCAGGGCAGTTTTAGCCAGTTGTATTTAGAGGCAATCAGATTTATCTGAAGAATACCACATTGGTGGACTACTTGCAAGAAAACCTCTCTGTGCAGCATCCACTTGTGAAGGTCTGTCATTGAATTTTGCTCTGAAGAAGCACAGAATCTTATGAATATAATATTCTAATGAATGGGAATATTGCAAAAAGGTCATGAATTAGCAGAATCATTCCTTCAGAAATAAAGTAAAAGTTATCACCTTGCATTTGTTCCTATTTTAGCCAGCTTTTTAAACATTTTAAATGACTTTCTAAACAGATCTTTGTCAAGCAATGCATTACAAGTTGTTTTTTAACATCTTGAGCAAAGAAATTGTCTTATCTAAGCATGCCTGCTCACAAAAGTACAAGTGGCAGCTACTCTAACAGTAGCATCCACAGCATCATGACCACATTTCAGCACATACTTGGCAAACTGTGAAACATAATTAACCATATCCAGGATACTGGATTTAACATCAGCATTAGGAATGTTACCAGTAGGTAGTCCCACACTGTAAAATGGCCATAAAAGGAAGAAATCAAAACTGAACATGGAAGGATTGAAGAACATTACTGTAAGAAAAAAGAAGAGAAAGACAGATGTTCACTACATGGCTACAGCTGTGGATTTACAATACCAGCTGGATGAGAATTTAATACGCAATGAAAACAGTGGGATTAATAAGACTAATGGTGATGAAGATCTGTCCTTCGTAACAATTGATAGAGCAGAAATGACTGTATTAGAAGCTGAAGATTCTTCTGAGATGGCCAGCAAAGATATTCTTATAATTGGAGATTAGAGATTCAAATATTAGAGTAACTGATACTTATATTTGCAGAGATGATAATGAACATCGAGTAGTGTTATGCTTGCCAGGAGCAAAAATAGAAGATGTGAAACAAGAATTGGAATGCCTTAATGTAAGGAACTCTGGATATGTTTTTATGGGTCTATCTTAGTACATCGACAATTCACAATACCGAAAACGGATTCACCGACACCATAATATCGAAAGTCACGTTACCGACGCCAGAAGATCGACAAGGCAGAAGACCGACGGAGGAAGACACCGACGCTGAGAAGCTGCGCTGGGGAAAGGATATGTAAGTATGCGGTAGTGACGGACGATAGGGTGCGAGTAAGGTAAGTGTGCGATGCTGGTGTTTAGTAGGGTAGGGGTGGGATAAGTGAGTTAGGGTTAGAGCGCCGGGTTAGGTGAGTGTCTGAGTAAAGTAAGTGTGCGATGTTGGTGTTTTGTAGGGGTAGGGGTGGGATAAGTGAGTTAGGGTTAGGCGCGGGTTAGGTGAGTGTGATGAGTAAGGTAAGTGTGCGATGTTGGTGTTTTGTAGGGGTAGGGGTGGGATAAGTGAGTTAGGGTTAGAGGCGGGTTGGGTGAGTGTGCGATAGTGACGGACCTTAGGGTAAGGTTTGGGTTAGGGTTGTAGATAGTTGTGTATGTATGGGTTAGTGTTTGTTTGTAAGGATTTTGGTGTGCTTGTGTTGTGTGTGTGGGTGTTGGATAGGGGATGTGTTTTGTTTGTTGGTATGATGTGTCGGGTGTATGCAATGTCGTGTTTGTGAACTGTCGATCTTCTGGCGTCGGTTAAATGACTTTCGATGTTTTGGTGTCGGTTAATTCGTTTTCGGTATTTTGAAATGTCGATGTACTAAGATAGACCCGTTTTTATTCATGTTGGTACTAATGATGTCATCTGCAAGGATTCCCTGACTGCTAATAGGGAACTGACAGCCCTCTTAGATAGTATAGCTTGTACTGCTGTTAGGACGTATTTTTCACAAATCACCTATAGAAAGGATAGTCATGTTGCTGTGAATGAAAATATTTTTTGGATAAACACCTACATGGAAAAAATGTCCTGTTTTAAGAAATGGAAATGTGTAGAGCATCCAAGCCTTGATTTGGGCACACGTGTTCAGACAGGATGGTTTGCATTTGTCAAGATCAGGGAAGAGAATTTTTGCAGCAGATATAATACAATATTTGACAAACACTAGGCAGGTTTTTTGCCATGTCTAAAATTTAACAGTTCACACATAGCAAAATTAAATGTATCTGTGATGGTTGTCAATGCTAGGAGCATTAATAATAAAGTGTTTTTATTGGAAAATTTGCTACATTCCCACAAGATTGGTGTGGTTTTAGTTTGTGAAACATGGTTAAAGAACAATGACTGGAAACCAGTTCTGTCAGGGTATAAATGTTTTTACTGTAACAGACATTCTAATAAAAAATCAGGTGGAGTTGTTATGATAGGAATTAAATATAGTTATGAGACCTGTGATTATTACATGTTCAGTGATAACACCAATACTATAGACTGCGTAACTGTGACAATAAAGACAACCATGGAACACTAACAGTTGTTAGAGTATATAGACCACCAAAGTCAAGTGCAGATGACCTAGAGGAATTCATACATTTCTTGCATGAAACACAGGAGGGAAGAATAATATTAGCTGGGGACTTAAATTTACCAGAAACAGAAATGAATAATATTGATTCAACAACGTTAGTAAGGAAATTATTCACAGGGTATATACAGGAACAATAATAGCTTCAGATTGTAAAAAAACCTACCATAGGTCGGAAGATACTAGATAGTGTTTGTGTTCCCAAAGAAATTACTGTAACTTCAAGTCAGGTTTTACCACCATGATGTGCAGTCATGATGGGGTTATTAAGGTTAATTTGTCATTAGATAATTCTGCCAAACTCAAATGTAAACCAATGCACAGAAGGTTAAATACAGATTATATGGAAGCAAAACAGTCAATATGTAAAACTAACTGGAGTGAGGTGTTCAGTGGAAAAACTGCAGATGGAATGTGGAAAGTTTTGAAAGAGAAATTGAGTGCAAAAAGTCAAAACAATGTTTAACATCAGGATCTAGGCATACAACATCAGGGGGATATATTTCCATAATAACAAGACATCTGATTAACGTTAGAGACAAAAAAATATAAGAAATGTAAGAGAGGTCAAACTACAACTTTGAAAACTGAAAAAAACAAGCTGGGCAAACAGATTAAGCATAGTGTGAGACAAGATCAAGAAAAATCAGAAGAAAATGTATGTAAAGATATTGAGCATAATAGGAAACCTTTTTTATATATGGCCAATTTAACTTTTGTATGGTTGTCCAGGTAAAGTTTATGATGGTATAATTTTCCTAGTTTGAAAAGAGTTTTCTTTATAGTATTAAGAATATGTGGTATAAAGGTGAGCGTATTATCGATAGTTGTACCTAGTAATTTTGCTGTGTTTACGATTTCAATTTCAGTGTTGTCTAGAGAGAGGATCCTGAATTGTATATCTGGTTGTTTTGTGGAGAAAAGTGATAGTTTGGTTTATTTGGGGTTTAACAGCAGTAGTGCATTATTTAGTCAGGTTTCTATGGTTGAGAAGATCTTAGGAGTGGTTGTCAGGATATCTGAGAAATTATTGTCAGTAGTGATGATTGTAGAATCATCTGCATATTGGATGATGCTACTTAGTTGGGTCGTTTTATGGAGATCATTGATGAATGCATTAAAGAGAAGGGGCCCTGTGGAACTCCAATATTATTTGACTGACAGTTGGATTGTTGGTTGTGCCATTTGACTGATTGTTCCCTGTTGTTTAGATAAGAGGAAAACCAAGTGAGAGATGAGAGGGAGCAGCCTAGTTTAGATAGCTGGTTTACGAGTTTAGTATGGGATACAGTATCGTAAGATTACTGAAGTGGGGTGTCCTGTGTCAATGGATTTGTAAACAGTATCAGTGAAAGATAGTAGGGCTATCATGGTGTTGTGGTTGGGACGAAAACCATGTTATATTGGGGCACGGAGGTTACTGCTGAATTTGTACACATTTTTCTAGTATTTTTGATAGTGGAGAGAGTATGGAGATCGGTCGATAATTAGAGAGGTTATGGGAGTTTCCACCTTTATGAATTGGAGTAATTATGTTTTTTTTCCATAGGTGGAGGACATAGCATTCAGCAATGGAGCGATTTATAAGAATGCTAATATGGTATGAAATTGCTTTGCGGCCAGTTGTAGATATGGGGGGGTTGTCAGCAGTGTTTTAGTTTGGATGGGAGTTTGAATACAAGAGAGATGGGAACTGACTGAATAGTAAAGGAGGGAGTCGAGTATGTGCTATTTGTGTTGTCTGAGGAGGGGAGGTTGCTGTTTAGCAGTGATGGACAATTCTTGATGTGGGAGTTTGGGTTAGGTGGTGGGTCTTTGATTAACTTTTGGATGGTAGTAATGAAATGGGTATTGAATTCACGAGTAATCTGTTGTGGATTTTTTTCAGGTGAAGGAGAATGATTTTGTAGGGTGCCTAGATTAAGTAGAGAGGAGACAGATTTCCAGAATTTTTGGGGCTATTGTGTAGGGAGGATAGTTTAGTGGAAAAGTAGTTTTTTTTGTCCTGTATGACTAGTTTTTTTGCCTTATTTTGAAGTTATTTGAATTCTAAAGGACAGTGACATGCAATCACCTGTATGGATCCTACTGAAATATGCTAATTTGCAAATCATTACTGTTGATGGCAGTCAGTCAATGCAACCATATACAGAACCACTTCAAAATGTTGTTGGCAGTTTACATGTCAGTCTTCGCACAGAATTCTCATTTTCAGTAAACTATGTCATTATCTACATTTTAAATAACATTTTATAATTGATATAAGAATAATGGCATAGTTTTCAAGGAATGTACTTTACAGTAAAGATGGTGATATTATATGAATGTAGTGATTTACCATAAACTGGGTTTCAGCAGTTGTAGAGTTCATTAATAACCTGAATATTCAATAGAAACAAAACTTTTCAGAGGCTGAGACAATTTAATGTGTGAAAGGAGGTGAAAACTTCTCCATTCATTTTGGTAAGTCAGTTAAAAGAGGTGAAAATATTCCCATTCACATTAATGAGGCACTGGAGACAGAAGTTCATTCTTCATGTCTGATAGAATCCCATTCTGTTATTCCTTCACACTGAAAGGAATGTAATTGCATTTTATGAAACGTGGTGAAGATCCCATTACTGGTTGGGGTATGGCTTTGTAGAAGAAGGGGCATGTTTTGAACTTCATCCAGGATTTTTGGCTCAAATGAGAATTCACAGTCAGAGTGAAAAGCTGAAGGAGAGTTTAGTAAAATCTTATTTTACTACTCTGTTATGAAAGGCAAAATGTCTTGTTGAGACATGCTTTGTTACATGGGTGTTGAATGCATGGCTACATTTTTTGAAAGAATTACTTGGAAGGTGCCAGGTTTGCAGAAGAATACTGCCAGAAGATTCAATCTGAATCATATATTTCTGTAGCTGCTGGGTACTAAAGGTAAGTGTAACTTTTTATTTGACAACTTTCCTATTTAACTGTTTTTTTCAGCTAGACAGTTATTAACTATTGCAGTGATCTTCACCTTTTTTGGTTTATTTTTCAGTTCTGTTTGTTTAAACTGAATACATTATAGTGGTTCAGTCAGTGTGTTGACAGATAGGGATTAGCTGAGCATTTACTTGTTCATATGTGTGTGTGTGTGTGTGTGTGTGTGTGTGTGTGTGTGTGTGTGTGTGTGTGTGTGTGTGTGTGTGTGTGTGTGTGTGTGTGTGTGTTGTGAACTTTCATACTAGTCATGTCTTGTTTGAGGTTAATGGTCCAGGAATTAGAATGCTTAGCTACGGCTTTCAGATGAGGGTGTCTGCATACATGTTCTGCAATAACTCATGCTCAGGTTACTGGAGACAATCTAAAATTACTACTAGCCATCAGCCACCATTAACCTAGTTAACTAGAATTGTCACGTAGGTCTCAAAGTTAATATAATACAAAGCAACCTGGAGTCACAGCCAGTCAGCCTAAGCAGAGGAAGAATACGTTGCTGGTTGATTTCTTGTGTTTGTGTAAGTTGTATATACAAGTTGGCCATTATGCTACTATTCATACTCTAGTGTAGATATGAATATGCTGAGTATGTATGTATGGTGAAGCGGGGTGGGGGGCTGTTCTGTACTCAATTATGGGCTTGATGAGGGATGAGTAAAGAGGCACGATGACCTCCCCTGATCTATATGTGAATCCCTTCATGATTAGGTGGGCTATATAAAATGTTTTTCTAACCACTTTGGCCACGTGGTTGTCAAATGAGAGATTGCTATCAACTTGGGTCCCCAGGTCCCTAATTACTTCTTCTGTACTTAATGGATTACCACCTATGTGGTAATTTGTGGGCACTTTGTTTTTGCCAAAGGGGATGACTATACACTTTTTGGCATTTAGCTTGAGGCCATGGCTCTGGCACCAGTTGTCTGTTTCTATGAGGCCCTTTTGGAGGATGCTTGTGTCGGCTGGAGTGTCGATTATGGCACCCAGTTTGCAGTCATCTGCAAACTTGGTCAGCTACAGTCCTTCCGTGTTGGTCTGTACCTCCGAGAAATATATACCGAACAAGGCAGGTCCCAGAACTGAGCCTTGTGGGACGCCACTTGTAACTGGTTTGGAGTCTGACATGGCTCCAGCAATTCTAACCATGTGGGTTCTGTCCTTGAGCCAGTTTGCAACCCATCTAGTGACATAGGGGTTTATATTTAAGCTGGTGAGCTTATCTATAATGCCTGAGTGGGTTATTGTATCGAAGGCTTTTGCGAGGTTCAGGTAGGCTATGTGGACCACCTTCCCCTCGTCAATGGCCTTGGTGACTGTTTCAAAGAAATCAACCAGGTTTTAAGAGGCAGGATCTGCCCTTAACAAAGCCGAACTGGGTAGGATCCAGTGTCTGTAGGTCCCCAATATCTTTATTTATGAGGTCCATGATGATCCTTTCCATAGCTTTGCAGACCAACTAGTCAGGCTTATGGGGCGATAGTTTCCAGGATCCGTTGAGGCACCACCTTTGTGGAGAGGGACCACTGTTGCTGTACGCCACTCTTTGGGTACATATCCTGTAGTAAGGCTGAGATTGAACAGTAGTTTTATGTTTGGGTTTAGCTCTTCTTGGAGTTCATGTAGGACGCACCCTGGGACACCGTCTGATCCCATTCATGCTGTGTTTTTTGCTTTGGAGAGGGCCGCTCTTACCTGAGCATCTGAGATGTCAGGGGGGCAGCACTCTGCTGGGATAGATATTTGCCCTTTTGGTGGGGGGGGAGAAGTTTGCACTGAACCTGTCAGCTAGGATGTTGGCAATGTCTGTGGGTTCGGTGTATTTTTTGTCATTTTGGACTAATTCTGAGCATATCTGAGAATTCCCACCCAGGTTCCTAACATAACTAAAGAAAGCCTTGTGATTATCCTTAGTGTCCTGTGCAATTTTTCTCTCAAAGCTGGCCTTAGACGATTTTATGAGTGCCCATAGTTTTTTGCTAATACTGATCAGAGATGCCTTCCCTTTTTGGGATTTTGCTCTATCATGTAGTAGCTTCCTCCTTCTATTGTATAGTTTGTTTATGGCTGGGGTCCACCAGACAGGACGTCTGCCTTTGGAGGATTGGGACTTGGTTTTATTTGGGATTGCATGATCCATGCATTCCTGAAGGTGTTCATAGAATGCGTTTATAAAGGATTCTGCAGTCTGGGTCGTATTTTCCACAGGCCCGGGGGCTTTGAAGGATTCCACCTCAGTTTTGAGGAGTGTGAAGTTTGCTTTAGAGAAGTTTTTCACTGTGGTTTTCAGGGCAGGGGGGTGGAGTCGGGATGTGAATATCCAGTGAGATTAGTTCATGTTCTGATCTTACCAATGAGGGATACACTTCTGGTCTGGAGCATAGAGTCCCCATGTTGGTGATGATCAGGTCCAGTATGTTTTCCCCTCTTGTGGGAGCAGTAGCAAGTTGTTCCATAGCATTTGAGTTTATAAGTTCTAGGAACCTTTGGGCTAGGGTGTTGGAGCTAGAGTAATGCTCCCAGTCTATGTTTGGGTAGTTGAAGTCGCCCAATATAATGGTGTTTGGAGAGACCTTCATATTTTCCAGTGTTCTCAGGAAGGCCGAGTGGGGTTCCTGGGTTTGGGAGGGTGGTCTGTAGCAGGCTATAAACTGGAAGGCAGTTTTACCCACTGTTAGTTGCACATGGATAGTCTCTGATGCTTTGTGCTGTGCCACCAACCTGGAGGTGTGGGTATCCTTGACAAATATTGATACTCCCCTCCTTTTGTGGTTCGGTCCAAGTTTTGGGGCGAAAAGCATGGTATGAGGTATAACCTGGTAGTGCTGGGGTGCTCTCGGAGCCTTGAACCAGGTTTCTGTTACTGCACAGATATCGATGTTCTCCATGCTAATGAGAGTTTCGAGTGTGTGCAGCTTGAGGTTTAGACTTCTGGCATTGAGTAGCATTACTCTTAGTTTCTTATCCCTTGTGATACCTATGGAGGTGGGTTTGTCTTTTGAGCCTTGCCTAAAAAAGGCACTATGGGGGTAGCAAGAGCCTTTGCCAATATCCGAAAGCCCAGGGGTGACAGGTGCAAGCCGTCCCTAGCGAAGCATCGTGGCTTGTCGAGCATGTCATCCCAGGCTGACAGGCATTGGATCCCCTTTGAAGGTGGAGGTATAGATTTCTAACACAGTGCTTGCCCACCTCTGTACAACAAACTAACTCTACAAGTTAAACAGTGTCTCACTGTCTGCCTTTAAAAAGGATATCTATTTGGGTATTCATAAATTCGTCCCTGGTATGAATGAATTGACCCTTCTTGAAAAGAGAGGAAAGGCTTAAGGGTCGGTACTGGCAAAACTGAAATGTCCTTGCACCTCAATTGATGTGCAGCTCCTATGAGCCCATGACATATGACTAAGTCACATCCTTGTATGGAAGCAGAGTTAGTGGGCATAACTTGCGTATGCCTGCTTTCCTGGTGACTCTTGGGTGACCTGTAAGGGGTTGCAGTATGTGGGAGTAGAGAAGGAGTATGTGCCGTCTTGTCTGCACTAAGGCTTAGATCATTTGCAGTGTGTCAAGAGACTCGGAGAAAAGGTATAGGCATGGTATTTTTACAGACAGTATGTGCACTGGTGAGTGCATTTCAAGACCATAACATGTTTACTTGACTACAACAAAAAAGTACATTAGTCAAAATACTTGACTGTACTTTTTGCTTTGGTGTTTCAGGCCATCCTGACATGTCCGTTTCTGTAAGCTTAACCCATCTCATACATTTAGAGGTTTTGGTTCTTGCAGGGGGAGCACATCATTAAAATGAATGTGTTTCTTCTCATGCCAACCTCTGTTTCTCAACTTTCCTCTTGGGCAGCTGATATTTGTGGTGCCCCTGATTTTCACTGAAATTAATTTTTTGTCACATCTGTTCCAAGTGTGTTACAAGCCTTTACATAGGGCACTTAGAACTGTATACAGAGCTTTATTAGCATTTTCTGCAGATGTCAGTCTCCACTGAAAATTCCCTTTCTTAAAGTTTGTTACATTAAGTAAAACATTGAGTAAATACATAAAAATAGTTACATAATTCTCAGTTTGTGGTAAGAGAAGCCTGAGTCAATTGGTTTGCATGTTAATTATTCTAAAATTGCTACAGTCATCCTTGGCTTTCTGTTAAGTGTTTTTGATCTTGGACATACTGAATTAAACATTGGTTGCCAGCAGAGGTGAAAGTGGTCATATCCAACTTGATGGGGTGCTAAGTGCCTTAGTTTCTGGCTTGGTACTGCCTTTCATTTAATTGAATCAGAAGTTTAAATCTGAGCTGTTTAAAATGTCTTATGCATTTCAATGCATGTATTTATCTGAATGTGTTAACCAGTGTGATCTGTTCATGCATCAAGTACAAAGTAGTAAAGGCAGATATTGTCTAGGTGCAATATGTGGAGATAGAAGGCTTGGCTTAATTGTTTGGGGGTAGTAGTGCAGAGAGTAGGGAGTTCATGAGCAACAGAGCTAATAGCACAGCTGGACTTTTAGGTAAGCGAGCAAAGGTAAGTACGGCTAATTGTATGCTGAAATAGAAAAAGGGGATGGGGGTGCACAGTGATGTGTTGTAGCTGATCAGGACCAATTAACTCTCTAAGTACAAGAAAGTAGAATAAGGGCAGAGAAAAAAACACATACAATAAACTAAGTCAAGTTTAGTTGCTTGGATTGTCCATCACCAGAGCAATTCACTAGAGGGATGGGTAGTCTTCCTGAGTTGGAGAGAGATTGGTGAAGCAAGGGACCTGAAAAACAAAGATAGATTGAGGACAAGGGTGAGAAATGAGAGATATAATAAGAGGAAAAGCAATAGAGGAGAGAAGGGGAGATGTAGGACAGGAAATAGAGAGGTAAATATAAAAACAAGTTGTAAAATTAGAAGTGGGGACAATGAATGCAATACAGAGAGTAAGGAGGACAGGGATAGTACGTAAGAGCTACACAGCAGGAAGAGATGGGAGACCAGAAATAAGAGGACAGGGCCAGACAGGGGAGAAATAAGATAGAAGCAGAACAGAAACTATAGTAATGGTTGTAAATAATCAGATATGCAACAGTAGAGCACTATATTTTCAAATCAAATATAGCAGGCATGTCAGTAAATATAAATAAATTCTACCAAAGCAGACTACGGAGTCTAGCACAGTTCAGGTTTGTGGATAGAAAAACCTTACACTAAACAATGAAATACAGTGCAAAGTATATTACACAGTTTCTAGCACAGTTCAGCTTTGCAGTTAGCAAACCTTACACAATATCAGAAGTAAATATGGCAGAAATTAAGGACACAGTTTGCAGGTGGAAGAAAAGAAAAAAAAAACTTACAATAAACCAGAAGTTAATATAGCAGAAAATAAATGACACTACCATCAGTTTATACAGTGATAACTAATGCGCCCCAGCAACAATTGTTGAGAATGCAAGCTAAAAGCCTGGTCAATCTGTGGACTACGGGTATAACCACTTTACAAAGAGCTGGGTGTAAGGAACATAACCACAATACAGCAAGGAAGGTCGGGAGAAACAATGCAATTGTTAATGTGTAAGGAACAGAAAAAAAATATGCTTAAGGAGTCAGGGGCCAAGTAGCTAGTAAAAGATGGCAAAGAAGGCCAAGTGTGGTTTTTACATGTTGCAAAGCATCATGGGAGGAGCAGGGTGGTGTAATTTCACAGAAGGTGAGTATATGGCAATATGAAGAGAAGAAGATAGAAGGAGCAATACCAGGAGAGAGGAGATGAGAATGCCAAAAAAATCAGTAAGTTCAGTTAGGGCTATAGTAGGCAGTTAAGCCAAATTGGACAGCTGCTCTCTTTTAGGGATTAATCTATGGAGGTAGGGCTATCAGGTAGTAGTGAAAACTTTGTGGGACAAAAAGTACACTTGGTTTACAGGTCTATGGGTGATGTCTGTAAAGTACTCAGTATGCAAATCAGGGATAGTTGGGCAGTATGAAGTAGTTAATGACCAGTAATATTGCTTTTGCATTTTTTCAGTCTAATGATTTTTGTTGTGGTGTGGGTGGCCAGTTATTTCCAAAGATGTCCTTATATGGGTGTAATTTTTTCTTGGTTTTCATTTAGGTAGTTGTAATCACAAGTTGTATATCATATCATATTATATTATATTGGATCTACTTGAATTTTGCGAACTTACATTTTACCGAAACGTATGTCCGCGAGCTGATTTATGCGAAAATGCGTTTTGCCGAAAATGCACTTTCGTGTAAATACAGCTGTCAAAAAAGAAAAAAAGAAAGAAAAGAGGTGAAATGTATCCTTACTTGTACATCAACATTTAGTGTTGATGTACAAGTAAGGAAATTATTGTTGAGATCGTGGTACAGTGGGGATGAGAGAATATTCCCTTTTCCCCACTGTAGTGCGATCTCGGAGTGAGAATATTAAAGTGGGGGGGTACAGGGGGGCTCCCCCCTGCATAAATGTGTTTAAAGTGTTTTTTTTTGCTGGATTTAGGCGAGTGTGTTTTCGATTAAACACACTTTCCCATAAATCAGCTAGCGAATTTACGTTTCGGTGAAACGTAAATTCACTTATCTAGTAGGGATCATTTATATTATATTATATTATATTTGTGGGGTGTAGGCAGAGGAAACATTTGTAAGGATGAGGCCAAGAATAATATTTGTTTACTGACGTCTGAATACCGGTAAAGTCTAACTGGGTAGGTGTCCATTTTTATTGGAGGCCCATGGAGAAATGTTCCACAGTTTATCAAAAACATTTTGAAAACAATTTTAAAACCCTCAAAAAAAAAACTTCTACAGTTTAAATAATTATATCAATGTGGACATAATGTGACAAAATTAGTTAAAACAATTACAAATTATATAACAATAATTTAATTATCAGAGAGCCTTTAGACAGTGCTTAGAAGTTAAAGGTGTAAACTAGTATAATACATACAGGAATTGCAATATGAAGTTAGGGAAAAAATTAATTATTACGTATCTAGATAAAGTTAGGAAGTGAGTGAAAAGGGGAAGTAAGGAGGTGTAAGGTATGAATAGGAACTTGTTCATATTTAGGAATATTGTTATCTTGATGCTGAGGAAAAACAGAGACAGATTTTGGCTAAGAACTACTTCTGAATGGTTTTGAAGGACTGGAGGGAGGGTATTGATCTGATGGATATAGGTAAGGAGTCCCAGGCCTTAGCAAAATGGTATAAATATAGATCATGCTCTGCAGATTTGATAGGGATGTGGGCAGCAAAATGTTTCCTCACTGAATCATAATGATGGAATATGAACATAGTTGTATAGAATGGTATTTAGTGCTAGACAAGCAGATGATTGCTGGCTAATGTTGTAGGTGGGAAGAAGCTCTGTGTATGTCAGTTGATGGGTTAGTTCTAACCAATTTAGGCTTTTAGTACTATATAGTAGTGGGTTCTGAAAGAGGCATTTGCTGCAAATTTAGACACTTTACAATTGCATTGCTCAAATTCTGCTGTTTGTGCTGCTTGGAAGTTAGTAAGAATGGATGCTTCATAAACTAGTTTGGGGATGTGATAAGTAGTGGCGAGTATAGTTGTGTTGGTGAAAATGTTTTTGGATCTCTAAAGCTTCCAAGTTTTTGGTCAGTATTTCTATGCATTTTTGTATGTGCATGTCAAATGTAAGATTATAGGTTCATAGGTAAGGTAAGTACTAGGCTAGCTGATCTTGCAAGCCATTTTACCTACCTAATTTCCCTTTTTGTGTTTGAAATAACTTATCCCATTTGGTTATAGATTGGCCTTGCCTGTCCCATGGTTGATAATTGCATATTAGCCCTAATGAGAATAACTGGGATCATACCACATATAATTTGAGTGGACCCATGCCTAGGATAAAGCATTTAGGAGCTGTATATGCCCATTTGCAGTGCATGGGGCAGTTCTGGGGTAAATTTTCAGTTTCCCATCCATATTTCTAAGTTGCACTTGAAAACAGACAGGGATGAACTTTGTTTTATGTGGATGGGGAGTTTTTTCCACAGCAATGGTATCCTCTGCGAAATATACCTGTCCTTCCAAACTGTTCTCTTAATGTTGCAGAAGAGGTTTAGATGCCTATGCAAAGTATTTCTGATGCCATTTGACTTACTGATGTGCATTAAGTCCATTAGTATAGGTCAGCAGATGCCTTCTATGGCAGACACAGGTCACATCCTAGGAGTCTGTAGGATACCGAGTGTAGTGACAAGGGGTTCAGTCAGTCCATGCAGGACCTGTTGTTTAGGCCTTGTATCCTTTTAGTAAGGTATCTTTGTGAGAGCTCCAGTTGTTGCATGTGTCTGAACAGATATAAGCCAAAGGGAGCATTATGTGCAATGACTAGCTGAATGAAGGCTGAGTTAAGGGTTCAATGACATCCCTAGATCTAGACACAATCAATTAATTTATAATCTATGCAATATAGAAGGACTTTCTTCCCTGAACAAACACACGCTGGTCAAAATTTAAGTCAAAAGAAAAATCCGTGGTATCCCTCAAAGTCTCAGAAAACCCAGTATGCAAAGTATACTGGGTCAAAGACAAACCAAGCAGAAACTCTCTAGTGTGGAAGGTGTGAAGTTCACTCCTTGAAATATGTTGTGCACCTAGGTGACTAATAAACCAAGCAGAACCTCTGCAGTGTGGAAGGTGTGAAGTTCACGCCTTGAAATATGTTGTGCACCTAGGTGACTAATAAACCAAGCAGAACCTCTGCAGTGTGGAAGGTATGAAGTTCACTCCTTGAAATATGTTGTGCACCTAGGTGACTAATAAACCAAGCAGAACCTCTGCAGTGTGGAAGGTGTGAAGTTCACGCCTTGAAATATGTTGTGCACCTAGGTGACTAATAAACCAAGCAGAACCTCTGCAGTGTGGAAGGTGTGAAGTTCACTCCTTGAAATATGTTGTGCACCTAGGTGACTAATAAACCAAGCAGAACCTCTGCAGTG